>NC_056734.1:200024506-200057006 GCF_019279795.1 Protopterus annectens
GTAAATCTTGATTGCATTAAACTTGTTACCTTAGAGCTTTTCTCCCTGGGCTTCTGCTGAAAAATGACACCTGTGCCCAGCTGGACTTTTCTGGTAAACAATTATGAATAAATAACTAAAATAAATGTTCAATTCTTGGTGTTAAGCAAAATAATAATAATAATAATAATAATAATAATAATAATAATAATAATAATAATAGATATACCATTTCTACCATATTGGCAAGCTACAATCACTGTGCACAAACAAATAATATTGCAGCTATCAATATTAAGTAAAAAGAATTCAACAGACTAGCAGTGCAGTATATTAGCCCCCTCAAAAAACATGATGCTATTTCATATATGACTTAGTACGGCAAAATTCAAATTTAAAGCACAAAGATCCCTACTTTAGATCACAACAAAAATCTTTTATTTCACTTAGTCTTAACTACTTCGTGTTTCACTGCAGAACAAGTATATCAGTTTAAAGTTAATTATCTATTTATTCATACAGATGCACTAAGACATTCAATATGCTAACTACAGGGAAGTCTCTGACTAAATAAATGGTACTGACATTTCTTAGTGAGTGTCATGTCAGTAAATTCTCAGGTCAGATTTGACTTTGCAGCAGGTTTGTTTTGTAGGGACTGGGCACATCACCAGGATTTAAAAAAAAAGGTCTGAGGCCTTTACTGGAAATAATGCAACCATAGGGCCATAATGGAAATGACATGTTATTCATAAGGTCCTTGGAGCACTGATACAGCAAATTCCATTCAGTCAAAACTAAAAGACTGAGGATGGTTTTGTAGCAAACAGGGGCTGATCCCTGCATATGGCCCAGCTGACCCACAATCAATTGCTGTCCTAGGCAATGGAAGAGAAGACATTTTGTGGAGAGACAAGAATGAAAAGGTAAAGCCTGCTGTATTCTCCTGAGAAGCAAGCTGAAGACCATGTCTCAGAGCATGTCACCAACAAAAGTGCCCCCTTGAAAAAACAGAAGACCAAGTTCTACCCTTTGCATTGTTACACCAAGAGTATTTATAAGACATGGAGTTGGAGTGTCTAGTGGGTTATTTTTGCTTTTTTAATCTATTTTTATGTTTTTTTTTACTGGGTTCTCCTGTTTGTTTTAATGCTCATTTTCAGTCTACACCTTGAGAGTAAAGCTCCAATAGCAGATTAGTAGCTTTTTTCTGATAACACACAAAGCAATACTTGAGTACAATGACTAGTATAGTAACTATTAATTTACAGAGGTGCAGACATGAATACATCATATTAAGAATAAAGGAGTATATGATATGATGAACGGTAAAAGTGAGTACAGTTTGTAAAATCTGTAGCATGTAAAAGAAGTAAAAACATCATACATACAAGTAAAGAGAATGCATGCAGTGTAAAAGTACATTTAGAAAAAAAATGCAGGTATCATCTATGGAATAAACCAAAAATTCTGTAATGGCTGTTTATATAACCATTATACTACAATTGGCTCTTACACAGATAGGGAACAAATGATCATAGTCATGGCAATTGGCAATATGGTTGGCAATTGTGGTGGGGAGGACGAGAATCTAAATGGACAACCTACTGAAAGACTATAACTTACCAAAACATGTGGTGATTCTAACCTCAGTAATAACAGTTATGAGGTCCAGGGGTACTGCCCTCTTCATTAGATATTGGGGTCTTTTTTCCTCATAAAATATTTCAGTAGATTGCCCATTCAGCTTAGTCTTGACAAAGCAAGTTTGATAAATCTACTCTAAGCAAAGTATACCATATTCAAACAGCATACCCACAAAAGGATTCAGTGAGTTAGAGCTCAGTTGTGGTGCCAATTGATTCACAGACCTTGGCAATATTAATATGAGAAAATCCCCACTACGATTAAAAGGATGAGAAAACCAAACTTCAACAGGGTTAGTAGAGTTGGTAAGTCCATCTCGGAAATTTAAGCTGGACTAATAAGGTCAAGCAGATTTAGTAAAGTGAAATCACTACCAGGATTAGCTGAAGTAGTTATCTCACTTAGATTAAGAAAATCAGGTGGTCCAAGCAGAACCGAATCAAGAGATCCATAGCAAGAATGAAGAAAACAGAGATCCACACAAAATGAATGCAAGTCAGAGGCCCATGCTTATAATTAGAATCAGGATGTACTAGTAAGATTAGACAGATAGAGGCCCCCAACCAGAAATAAAAGAGTTGAGGTGGCAGACCTGTAGTAATGAAGAGATTCTGGTGAACAGACCAATTTTAGTACGTGGAGTGACATCCTGTCAAGTTTAAAGGAGTCACTGAATCTCAACAGAGTTAAAGGAGCCAGGAGACACTTCTCCAATTCCTTTCTCTCCTACTTCTCTACCCTGCCCTGACACCACTATTACTTTTAAACATTCTTCAGCAAAACCTTTTACGTGCTCGTTTCTAAGCTCTCTAACCATCTGGTCCTAAAAATCGTCCTAAAATCTACTTCCACTTGATTGTCCCCCTCCTCCTCACAGAAGTTCAGCTTAATATAAATTTGTATGTCTTATTTTTGCATGTTTAAACATTTCTGTGCTCTCTTTGCTTCTCCTGAATTTAGGGATTGAATTTTGTACACTACCTTTGCTACCCCAATGGGGCAGTAATACTCATATATTGACTTTATAATTTGTTTCATCTTAATTGTTGTACTTTTAAATGATTTTTGACGCTGTATACATTTTTTTCTGTTATACTGGTGGAGCTTTCCTACCCAGGTATCTGCTGAAAAAGGGCTTCTGCTCAGTCAGACTAACATGATGAACAAATGAGAGAAAGAAAGAAAGAAAGAAAGAAAGAAAGAAAGAAAGAAAGAAAGAAAGAAAGAAAGAAAGAAAAAAAGAAAGAATATTTACATTTACTTAAGAGATGACATCAGGCTTCTTGCTGACCCCCCCACCACCACATAACTGCACTTATACTGTGGAGTAATATATTTAATGTATTAGTTAATACACGCTTAAGTATGTTTGACTGTTAAAAGGACAGCGGTGGTTAATATTACTAATCCTTGGGATACCTTATTTTATAAGATTAACTGCTATTTGTCCTTAATTAAAAACTGCACAGAGTACTGCATAGTCTTGTGTAACACTGACAGCCTGGAACCTGCTAACAAGAATACAAATATAAGATTACCTACTCTGGTTGGTTGGGGTCTCCTTTGAACAAAGGTCTCCCTAGCATCTGCATGCTTCACTGGCACCTACAACTGGCTGGGAATACAGCAGTTAGTAATAATGCTATTTTTCCAAGAATATATTGGTGCAAAATATTGGGAAGGGAAAGTGCTACTTGGAATAATGCTCACCCATGTTTGTGCTGGATGTATAATAGAGAAACTAATGTATTTAGAATGGTACTCTGGCAAAGTAGTCCCTTATATATGTCCAACAGCTTTACCTTTTGTTGGGGTAACATACTGCCTGTGATTGTTCTCAAGAGTTAAAGTTCTCCAGGAATACCCACTGAGGGAACACAAAAAAATAAATAAATAAATGCTATCCAAACCGTTGCATAGTAGCAAGAACACAACAGCCAGTCAAGGTGAGTTTTATGTAAAGTCCTTGACTATCTAAACAGAGAGAAAACTTCTGAATTGGTATGTAGCCAAAGAAGTCGATTCTGCACTCATAACTTGATATTGTTACTCCCCAAATCCACCTCAAATTTAAAAAATGGATAATAAATGTATACATCACTTTCATATAACTATAAAATGATTGTTGATTAGCAATGTTATCTGTAAACATGGTCTAAGCATTCATTTTTATATCATTGTAAATATAGTATAGCTTCAAAACGCTAAACTATTTCTGAGAAATGTTAATACTGAAATGTAGTCAGCAAAGTAAAAACATATACCTGGCTGTAGGCTCGGTACTGAAAAACACAACGCTTGTGCATCAGGTAGCTTATATTTCATATAATTACTTTACTATTCTTTCAATATGCTTATTTATGAAGTTCAAATTAAAAAAAAATAAACGTATGCCCCAACGTATTAATCATACTGAAGATAAAGTGAGATAAACACCATTTCTTCTGTATTTTTTGCAGCATCACAATGCAGACTTAAAATGTTGCGAACATGCAGAGACAGACTGCTCCTGTTAAGTGTACAATACAGTTAAAATATTACTGAAAAAGACAGCTAACTGAATCCGAAACTAACTGAATTAAATGATGAATAGGATTCAAAACTCATTTCTGTATTTAAGTTTCTTAAGTAAAACAGGTTTTGTAAATTATTATCCCAGGCAGGGAAGCCAAGAAATTCAAGTCGGAATGATGAAATTAACATGGAACACATGAGAGTGCCAAGAGACTCTTAAAATGCTTCATATGTGGGAAGCTGAATGCAGGAATAGATTTAACCTTTTAATTTGAGTCTTTGCTAGCAAATTCAAATACTGATGTTCTAGTTAGATGCGAGATACAATAAAAGTCATTTCTGAGGGAAGGACACACTACTGGAAGGTTATCTCCTGTGCGATTGCCCTATCAGCACTCTAGTATAAAGAAAAATCCTTTGTAATCCATTGATTCTGCATGTGATTCCCTTAGGTGGATGCTGTAGTGAAATTCAAATGTATTCATTGTAGCTGGTTGTTGTAAGTGACAAACACTGTAAACAGAAAATGACTACAAACTGGGAAAAACTGCCAAACCAGACAAACTCTAAGGTAAAAAAAATGTAGATATCATTCAAATTAACTTTAGCAAAATGGTCACTTGCATCTAGAACTATTTCTATCATTTAGTTATACAATACTTATAAAACAGATGGCCACTTGCATCTAGAACTATTTCTATCATTTAGTCATACAATACTTATAAAACAGATGGCCACTTGCATCTAGAAATTGTGTTTTGATGCCCAAAGTCTGGTACACATCAAGCCTCTTTTCCTCCTGCCCAGCTATCCCATTCCTTCCTAAAGCAGTTGAGAGTCCCATGGCCCATTTGTTCCTGCAGAGGATAAGGGCTAGGTAACAGGACCTGTACTGAGTTTCTAATTTAGGTGTCTTAGGGGGTTTCTCCTTTAAGGCCTGACTGATTTCACTATACACACCCACTTCATCTTCCAAAGAGCAGTGTGCAAGTTTTCTAAGTAACAGAAGCATATTCTAGTTCCATAAGAATTGTCTCTTTAATGGTACTTTGTCTCCTTGAAAGGGAAGCATCTTTGATGATTTCCAATATCCACAGAAGATTCTACCCATAGTCCACACTTGCAGAATGTACACTCTCATCCCTCCCCAAGAGAGAGGCCAGTAGGCTCTGCCTCATTGCTTCTCTTCTCTATGGCCACTTTCTCCAGTGATCAAAATACTAACTGAACTCTGGTTGTGTAGGTCCATAGCCGACCTTAGGCATAGGCCAACTAGGGGGCCGCCTAGAGCTCTGCTCTAGCAGGGGTGCTTTTTCAGTAATCTGGATGGTGTAGGTAGACAGGATGGGGACACCAGGTGGTGTTGGGGGGCATTGCGGAGACCTTTTGCCTAGGGCACCAGTTGACCTAAGGCCGGTCCTGTGTAGGGCATAGTTATGTATTTTTCTTTCAACAGAGCTTCATCATTATTACAATGTAGACATTTCACAATTGTGAGTTTACCTGAAGAAATGGCTATATCAGAATCATGGATTAGTGGTTGCTGTTACCCATGTTACATTAACTTCATTAGTTTTAGCATATTCATTCACTTCCATCCTCCACAGCTTTCTACCTGTTCTATGTTCTCAAGTGCTTCAGTGAATCATCTGCCCTTTACCACCCATTCCCATAGACCTTTCCATAGACTCATAAGCCCTGTAGGTTTGTATCCATTTGTGTGTGCAGAAGTATGCCTGCAGATCCAGGTGGAGGTCAGACTCTGTAATTTGCTGCATGTGTGTCCTCCTTTCTCCAGCCATTACCATTTTTACTTACCATTTTGCATTTCTGATCTGATATTGCCTACCTATATCTTGACCTCTTTGACCCTTCAAGACTTTGGTTTCAAAGCTAACTCTTCCTATGCGCCTTATGTGGGAGTACAGTCATGGAATGATAACAGAATGCTTATTAGACAGAGGCAATCATATGGAAAGGAAGGATAGATGATTCAATAGAAGGAAAAAAGAAAGGGAATTGCACATACATATATACACAAAAAATATGTAAGACCTCAAGTGAAAGGTGAAAGAATTACAGCCATCACCACAAAACATGACATTTAAAATTAGAAGGTATTCCTGATTGCAGGAAGAACAGCATACTTGAAATTAAAATAGGCATTCTGATAAATATTCATGTGAATGGTCTACACAAGCCATGCAAATTCTCTGTGTATCAGCAGTTTTAATTCAGTGGCCAGCTCTGAAAAAGGGGGAAGTGAGAAGTGCTTTGTCATTATATCACTGAAAGCTGCTTTTCAACAACCATTGGGCTCATACATCTCAATTGTCCAGATTTTTCCAGAATGTCCAGAGTTTTTCTTCAGATTTTTGCTCTGTTCCTCATAAAATGTCACTAAATAATGACATACATTTGAATTTCAGAGTTTATATTCGTCAGAAAATGCATGCTAACATAAATCCTATTATTCTAGCAATTGTCTAAGTTTAAAAGAGCAATATTTAAAATCTGTCCCTATTTTGGGATTTATGTCTCCTATTATTTTAGACCTTGTCAAGATGTCTTGCGCTAAGAGGTTAAGAAGTTAAGTATGGGCTATTTACTTTTCTCCATTGTTGTGTGACTGTGGAGTTGATAAATGTTGAATTTAGGTTCAGCAAAGATGGCAATGTTGAATGGCAGATAACCAATTTCCATTTTGTCGATCGTTAAATTATTGATAGTTCACATCAGTGAATGCCACTGTGCATTTACTGATATGAGCTTGATGTAATGAATAGAGATCCCAGTACAGTGCGGATTGGGACATTCATCCCTTTCCTCACTGTAGTATGAGCGCAGAGTTAGACTATATAGTTAGCAGGGGGTGTGGGGGGTGCAGAGGTGCTTGTCCCCCTGCAAAAATGTGATTTGAAGTGTAGGAGTGAGATTTACCTGAGCTCCTATATGAACATCACGTTTGGTATTCAGTGAAAATATCAAATCTGCTGAATTCGTTCATCAGATCACATATTTTTACCTAATTAATATGCAGAGATTTGACCTTGCCGTTCTGTGTTCCGAACAGTATTAATTTTTGAGATTTAGATAGTAAACGATATATATATATATATATATATATATATATATATATATATATATATATATGTTGTTGTGCCTTTCGGCTTTTCCCGGTTAGGGGTCGCCACAGCGGAACTCCGGTCCGCTAATGATTAGCAGTAGATTTTTACGTGCCGAGTTGCCAGCTCTGACGCACAACCTTCAACGAAGGTATGCCCATTCACGCATGTCTCCACACAGAAGGCGCTCTAGCTGAGAATCGAACAGGACAATGTCATACTGTGAGGCGACAATGCTACCGCAGCACCACCACTGCAGTATTTATATACACATATATATATATATATATATATATATATATATATATATATATGTGTGTGAGTAAGGGGGTATGGGGGTCTACTCCACATAGTGGTTGCAGGTGGCTTGCTAGGATCAACTCCACATGGTGGTTGCAGGGGGCTTGCCTCCTTGTAAAAAATGCTTATTCAGTTATTCACCGAATGTGGCTTTCATTATATTTTTTTGTGATTTTGTCAGTTGGACTAATTTCATTCGACCAATCATCATGAATTTGAAAAAAAGACACACAGACAGTGGAATTTGTCCTGCAATCAAACTCAAATAAATGTGATCCCGTAGCAGCTCTTTCATTCGTCTGCATTGGGCCGGGGTACTATAAACTGTACGTATCTGTTCCAGCTTGATTTATTAGGTGCTTTGTGACTGTTTTATTGGAACTTAGCCAAGTCAGTTGAAGCATCATGTACATACTTATAATTCCTTTGTTACCACTTTGTGATTTGATCTTTATTAATTATTTTGGTCATCTTTAGCTGCTGTCTAGTTTGTTGATGGCCCTTCTCAGACAGTGTTTGGATTCTAGTCACCAATAGATATTTGTCCTGACTGTAATATGTATTTGACTGACTGGACAGCTTTGCATGTTGTCTATGAATATGTATTCGGAGTGCTTGAATAGCATTTGCTCAACTCCTGGGTCCCAATACAATGTGGAGTTTCTGTGCATAGTCCTAAAATTGGGAACTGCAATGGTATTTGGCTTGAATGGAAATCCATTTTCCTTAAGCAGTGCAGGAAGATATCTGGAGCAACTTTTGTGGACTTTTTGGAACTTATGTATTGTTGTGTGAGCACCTTCTACAATATACCAAGACATACTTAGAATGCAATTCTATGCTGCTTTGCTATTTTAAATGCTAAATTTTGGTCTTCAACTCAGATGAATGGTATATTTAGCACTTTCTGTAAATATACTGGGACTTACTTAGAATTTAATTCTAGGCTGTTTTCCTATTTTATTACTTTATATTTTGGTTTTATCTCTGGCAGATGCATATTTAGCACTTTCTGTAAACATACTGGGACATAGAATTTAATTCTATTCTTTCCTACTCCGACAGCTTTATATTTTGGTCTTGACCTTTGGTAAATGGCAAATGAAAACCTATTAGTCTTGTTTAATTTAATGACATTCAAGTTATTTTTGTTACTTATCTGGTAGCACCTGGGTTGCACATTTTTTACTGTTAGCACATCATGGTCAAGGTTGATTAATTTTTGTTTTATTTTGCTTTATCATTTTATGTATTTATTCAATAATGTATATTGCCTTCATTTTACGAGTCTGTACTAATTCATTTTATTTTTATGTCTGCTGGGTTTATGTTAAGGTTTTTTTGTCTTCACTCTTTTTATTCTTTCCTCTTGACCCCAGTGTTTCTCTTAAGAGTACGAGGTTGAGACATCATACAGCTGGGGTTAGGAAGAGGCTCCCTCTTGCTTGTCCTAATGGGACTATCTTGTAGGGATTAGCATTACTTGGCAATATCTAAGAGTAAAACAGTACGAGGTTCAGGTCCTCCTTTCCTTATTGCAATACCTTAGATGGGTTCCATCACCAACCAGTAAACATTGTAGGGATTAGCATTACTTGGCAATATCTAAAAGCAAAACAGTATGAGGTTTGGGTACTCATTTCCTTATTGCAATACCTTAGATGGGTTCCATCACCAACCAGTAAACATTGTAGGGATTAGCATTACTTGGCAATATCTAAGAGCAAAACAGTATGAGGTTCGGGTCCTCCTTTCCTTATTGCAATACCTTAGATGGGTTCCATCACCAACCAGTAAACATTGTTGGGATTAGCATTACTTGGCAATATCTAAGAGCAAAACAGTACGAGGTTTGCGTCCTCCTTTCCTTATTGCAATACCTTAGATGGGTTCCATCACCAACCAGTAAACATTGTAGGGATTAGCATTGCTTGGCAATATCTAAGAGCAAAACAGTATGAGGTTCGGGTCCTCCTTTCCTTATTGCAATACCTTAGATGGGTTCCATCACCAATCAGTAAACATTGTAGGGATTAGCATTACTTGGCAATATCTAAGAGCAAAACAGTATGAGGTTCGGGTCCTCCTTTCCTTATTGCAATACCTTAGATGGGTTCCATCACCAACCAGTAAACATTGTTGGGATTAGCATTACTTGGCAATATCTAAGAGCAAAACAGTACGAGGTTCAGGTCCTCCTTTCATTATTGCAATACCTTAGATGGGTTCCATCACCAATCAGTAAACATTGTAGGGATTAGCATTACTTGGCAATATCAAAGAGCAAAACAGTACGAGGTTCGGGTCCTCCTTTCCTTATTGCAATACCTTAGATGGGTTCCATCACCAACCAGTAAACATTGTAGGGATTAGCATTACTTGGCAATATCTAAGAGCAAAACAGTACGAGGTTTGGGTCCTCCTTTCCTTATTGCAATACCTTAGATGGGTTCCATCACCAACCAGTAAACATTGTAGGGATTAGCATTACTTGGCAATATCTAAGAGCAAAACAGTACGGGGTTCACGTCCTCCTTTCCTTATTGCAATACCTTAGATGGGTTCCATCACCAGCCAGTAACCATTGTAGGGATTAGCACTACTTGGCAATATCTAAGAGCAAAACAGTATGAGGTTCGGGTCCTCCTTTCCTTATTGCAATACCTTAGGTGGGTTCCATCACCAACCAGTAAACATAACCTGATTCCTTTAACCGGTATAAGTATCCTGGGCTGTGTTATGTAGTGCTAGGTTGATCAGGAATAAACTGAATATTATGCATTTTGTATTGTTGACTCTCAGCGTCCTGCTGGGTCTTCAAATGACTCACAACCCCAGGCAAAGATATTTGTGTGGTGTCAAGCTGCTTTTCAGCTGGTCTGGTGTTAACCTAGGTTGATAAGTGGACTCTATCTTCTTTGAAGTAATCCTTGAAAAAAAGTAAATTGTACTTTTCTCCCTGTGCATAATCTGCCAGGTTACCTCAGTGTTTTTCTGCAAGGGTTATCGGAGATCCTCATTAACCCAGTTCATACATTCCCTAGATGGTTTATCCTATTGTGTTTAAATGTCTGGGTTGATGATGAGACCTTACTATCAAGCTCTTAATCAAACTGAAGCTGAAGATCTTCAGTAAATGTATTTCTACTACAACCCATAAGTCTGGATACTCTTTGGATTTCATTTTCTACCCAAGTCTAGAAACTGAGAATTTGCTGATGGAATGTGTCTCTTAGTCTGCCCACTGCTACACTGCAGGCTTGCCATTTACCTGGCTTAGTCTTCAATTATAAAACTAGTGAAAAGTAGATCTTTGATGGCATTTGATTCTGGCATTCTCTACACAGTTCTTTACCAGTTACTTGTGGGGATCATTACAAATGATCTAAATGAACTAGTCATAGCATATAATAATGCTGTTACCAGTGCTGTGGTCAAGCCACAGCAGTGAATGTATGCTTGTGCTCTAGACCACTGGTATGATGCCAGCCATGGTTTGACCACAAGTTGAGGTCAATAAGTAGGCTAGGGTGATAGTTGGAGTGATGCTGGAGTAGGATGTGTCTTTTTGAGGACAGACTTGTTCTGCATGAAAACAGTGTTTCACATCAGACAGACATCTATAGGTAAGGGCCACCTCTATTTACAGAGAGAATTTTGTTCAGAGGATCATAGGAGGTTACTAAGCTAATGACCATAGGGCCCTTACAAGTCTAGCCAGGTTTTACCCTTATTTCCACGATCAGTACCTATCACCCCTGTCCAAGAGGTACACAGGTGGAACACCTGGGGTGAATTTATGGTTACCCATCCGATAGTCTAGATTGCGTTTGAAGAGGGCCAATGAAGTGCTCTGCTTAACATGAAGTGGAAGTCTGTTCCAAAGGTGTGGTAACCTCTAAGAGACAAATTTGTTCCTCCAGCAGGTTCTATTAATGTCACATATCAGGCTAAGGCTATTAGAGCAAGTAACCCATGTACCATTTGACTTATGGATATGCAGCATTTCCACTAAAGCAACGTCAAAGATTGTCTTATATGCAAGGAAGAGATTGCCTCTGAGTAGTCTGTATGAAACAGAATAAAGTGATGGTGATTTTAGATGATCCTCATAGGACAGATGCTGAAGACTTTGAATTTTCCTTGTGAGGAAGCTTTGTGGTCTCTCCAATTGCTGCAGGTGCATGGAAAGGTACATACCAAAGGGAAATTGTACTCAATTATTGGCCTGATGAAGGAATAGTGCAGGGAGGTTATAACATCTTGTTTTCTGGATTCAATGCCCTCAATTATGAGATGAGCAATATAGAATGCCCTTCTTACCACTGTGGAGACATGGTGATCAAAGTTAAGGTTGCTGTCAACCTGTGTGCCCAGGTCTCTTACCACTGAGTGTATACTTAGGGTGTTGTAATTGATGTGGGAGTTAGCAGGAACATCACTCTTACTGAAAGGAATGATAATAATTTTTTGCATTGAGTTTAAGGCCATGACTTTGGTACCAGTAATTTGTTTGTGCAAGATCCTCTTGTAGGATGTTGACATCATTTGGAGATTCTATGACCGCTCCAAATTTAAAGTCATCAGAAAACTTTGTCAGCCACAGACCTTTAGTTTTAGCTTGCACCTCTGAGAAGTAGATTCCAAGCAACAGAGGTCCTAGGACTGATTCCTGTGGAACACCACTGGTTACAGGTCTGCTGTGTGAGGTGGATTCTCTTATTTTGACTATATGGGTTCTATCAGTGAGCAAGTTAGCAACCCATCTAATGATATACGGGTTGATACCTAGATGGGTGAGTTTTTCAGTTATGTCTGAGTGGGGGATAGTGTCAACGGCCTTAGCTAAGTCTAGGTAGGCTGTAGGCACAGATTTCCCCCATCAGGGCCTTGATGACTGTCTTGAAGAAGTCCACCAGGTTTAACAGGCATGATCTCCTTTTGACAAATCCAAACTGAGTAGGGTCAAGTGTTTGGAGGTTACCAGTATCTTGTTGATAAGGTCATTGATGATTCTCTCCTTGGTCTTGCAGATAAGGCTAGTGAGGCTAATAGGTCCATAGTTCCTGAGGACAGAGGAAGCACCACCTTTGTGCAAGAAGATAATGATGGCCTTTTTCCATTCAGCTGGGATGAAGCCAGGGCTTAGACCATGACTGAAAAAAGTACGAAATAGCATTGCTAATTCTTGTTTGAAGTCATGTAGGATACATCCAGGGATGTTATCAGGTCCCATGGATGCTTTATTTTTGATCTTGGAGAGGGTGCTCACGGCCTGCTCTTTTGAGATACATGGTAGAGGACAGGTGGTAGGGATGTCTTGTGGTACGTATGGTGAGGACAAGGGAGTGACGTTTTCACAGAACCTGTCGGCTAACAGGTTATCAATGTCCAGAAGCTCAGTATATGTGGTATCATAAACCACCAGTTCAGCACAGATCTGGGCCTTTCCTTTTAGGTTACGGATGTAACTAAAGGATGTCTTATAGCTGTCCTTACATGAGCAAGCTAATTTGGATTTGTAGTTTGCTTTGGAGGATTTCACAAGGAGTTTTATTTGCTTGTTTAAGCTGAGGAGGGAGTGTTTCCAGTTTAGGGCTCGCTTCCCCTTACTCTTAGACAGCAATTTCTTCCTGTTATTGTAAAGCCTGTTAATGGCAGTTGCCCACCAGACAGGTTTGCTCTTTCTTGAGGAGCTTGTTTTAGTCCTATCAGGTACAGCCAAGTCAAAACAGTTGTTCAGGTATTTGTATAAAGCATTTGTGTAGAACTCTGCATAGTTGCCAACTCCATCTGAGGGGGGGGGTGCAGTGAAGCTATTTATACCATTCCGTAAGAGGTTATAATCTACTTTGGAGAAGTTTTTATCTTAGTTGGTGCTGGGGTGGGTCAGGTGTGATAGTAAGTTTCAATAAGACTGATTTATGGTCAAATCTCACCAGGGAAGACCTCACGATGGGGGTGTTACAGTGGTCCCCATATTGGTAAGCACCAGCTCCAGGATGTTGGCATGCCTTGTAGGGGAATCAACTAGTTGGTCCAGGGCATTAGAGTTAATGAAGTCTAGAAACCTTTGAGCAAGTGAATTTGCACACAAGTAATTTTCCCAGTTCCATTGAATTCTCTTACTGCATTCTTTTGAGTTATTGACACAGGACCTGTAAGTTTTTTTTTCCTCCAGTGATTGTAAGGAAGCTGAATTATTCCCTTGCAGACAAGATTGCCTGGATGAAAGACTCCTTCCTGGATGGCAATGAATAAGCTTTGCTAGTTGTTGATGACTGGTAATTTCAATTATGCTGGGCAGAGGCTGAGTATGCTAACTATGACAAGCTCATGGACATTGTTTCAACTGTGCACACAGCCAACAGTGCCTTATGTGACTAATCAGCACCTGTTTTGTTTCTCTCATACTAGGTATTCTCCAGATATTGAGATCCTCATTAAAGGCCAGGGCATTTCCTTCTACTGATCTATAGTGCTACAGTAAAATACTAATAACTTCAACAGAGATATCACACACACACACACACACACACACACACACACATATACAAATGCACACGCACATACGTGGACATGCTCACACACACAAACTACACACACACACACACACACACACACACACACACCCACACACACACACACACACACACACACACACATACACACGCACGCCTGCGCGCACACACACACACACACACACACACACACACACACACACACACACACACACACACACACACACACACACACACACACACACACATACAAACATACACACATACACACATACAAATGCACACGCACACACGCGGACATGCTCACACACACAAACTACACACACACCCACACACACACACACACACACACACACACACACACACACACACATACAAATGCACACGCACACACGCGGACATGCTCACACACACAAACTACACACACACACACTCTCACACACACACACACACACACACACACACAAATGCACACGCACACACGCGGACATGCTCACACACACAAACTACACACACACACACACACACACACACACACACACACACACACACACACACACACATGACGGTGCTCATGGTAGCAGAAAAAAATGAAAATGGAGACAGCAGGGGAATGAGCTGAACATGTTACCACCATCAAGCACCTGAGTGGTGTGGTTGAGAAGGAATGTGGTGGTCAATGCTAGGCTCAGATGTGTTGTAACAAACTGGTACAAAGTGCGAGGGGTATTGTGTGAGTGAAGAATGCCAAAGAACCTGAAAAGTATGGTGAACAAAAGAGTGACATAACCAGTATTTCTGTGTTTACAAAAAACTGTGCACTGAAGACAGAGCAATTGATGAATCTAGATGGCTGGAGATGAACTGCCTGTGAGTGGTGTAAAGGGTACAAGATGAAGAAATGAGTAAATCAGAGCTGGGGCCAGAGTATCCCTGACTGCAAAGAACTGGCTTGGTCACATGTGCAAGAAGGGAGAGTATGACTTAGTAATGCAAAGTTGGGGGGTACGGGAAGAAGGTAAGACATCATAAGAACAACCAATTAAGACATGGATGACTGCATGACAGAAGACCTGTAACACTTGGGCATGACTGTTAAAGAATGTACGAGATCAGTATTAAATCACAAGAGGTGGTGACAGCTGATGTGAGGAATGCTGGAGATGTGTCAAATCCTTTAAATACAGTGATCACTTTAATGAATATTTGAACATCTTCTGTCATTTAGAACACTATTTCAGCACAATCAGCAGTAGCAGAGAAATCTCTTTTGCTTTAAATGGCATGCCCATCTAACAAATGTTGAAGTTTGATTTTGTTATACTGTTACAGCAAAGCTTTCTCTGGTTTCCTGACATCTTTAGTAATTGGTTTATGATAATGCTTGTATTGTCTGCGTGTTCATATTTTGGGCCTAGTTGCTACTGCACTGGTCTGAAGTTAACAATGCATAAAAAATTTCAGCAAAGTTGATTATTTAAAAAAAATGTTGAATGGCACTGGGTCACTGTAGCAGGATGGTGCAGCACATGTGCCAAATGACAAGAAGATGAGGTTAGGAACATTCAGAAAAATCCTATAATGCCAGTCACATAATGGCCACATTCCATAATCGGACTGCTTTCGCTTGGCGTCTTCCGGTATCAGCAGCACTGAAGAATGAATGGGCTAATCAGGACAAGAGGCTTAATGGCTGTGAGAGCCAAACTGTTTGTTAAGAGCATCAGCTTCATTAACACTGAAATCACACCATTTGAAGTGTTTTTAGCATACTAGCTGCCTTTTATTCCCCCTTTTTATGAAACTAATAACATTAATACACAGCCTTTAAGAATGCCAGGCACAGAGCACATCACCAGCTCCTGTTAAGCAGTAAATTAATATAAAGGTGTAAATAGGTGTGTATAGAAAACACAAAACAGCAGTCACTTATCCACCTAGGATGAATACCAGTTAATTTATCTGAAAGTTTTAATCCAAGCTATCCTGTACTTGCAGGGTACCAGATCAAGATTTATTTCCTCTCAGGTACATTTATAAGCACAACAAGGCACATCAGGGTACAGCTTGCAACAGTCTCTAGCACCATTAATGATGACACATGGGGTCCCTGCTGGACATCTCAACTACCGCTGCCTGTTGTGTTGATTTATCCACTGTCTCTTCCCAAATACCTTCTGGAGGACAGAATATGAGTTGCTAAGCAACAAAGAACAAGCCACAGCAAAGTCAGGACCAAGAGATATATATGTTATGAAATACATTTCATCCTACGCTGTGAGCAAAGCAGTACAATTTACAGTGACACACATGTAACCCGTCTTAGCAATGAAAAACAGGCCAGGACATCTATTAAGCATCCAAACATTGAGGTCAGCAACAAATGCTCTCAAATCTGGGCAGTATGGGTCACTACCTGATTCTACAAACAGATCAATAGAAATCAATAACATAACTAGTCAACTGCTAAAGCAGACAGGCAGTAAGTAACATACTCTTGTGATGTATAGTTTAATATGCACAATTTCAAGTGGTGCAGCCATAGGTCTGTTTTCTCAAAAACACAGCGATCTGCTACAACTAAGGAGTTCACAAATGACTATGATACCATGGTCTGAGTAAAATGCACACTTTTAAGTTATGAAAAATCTTGAAGTTAGATTATAGATCATGATGAAAAAAATGACTAAAGACAGAGAGATCCTTTGCCTTATTGTAATTTTTTTTTCTACGTCAAGAAAATTATTCATCCATATCAGAGATGGAGTCAAACAAAGAGAACAAATGTTCAATGTAATAGCATGGAAAATTAAAATGTCATGTTCCAACAGAAAATGTATAATTGCATGACATACTACAGTAAATAATAGCATGCATAGTGAAACTCTCTGTAAAGGAGAAATGTGAACTGAAAAGAGAAAGGAACATTCAATTCAGGAGGGAGTAGGAACGTGGGACTTATACCTCTATTAAACTGGAACAGATGTGACAAGGCACATGAAACTGTGTTAGAGGTTTATGAGATACACAGACAACATTAAACAGCTAATGACCTGAAAGGAAATTAAGGGACATCAACCAAAAATATCAGGAGACAGATAGGTAAGCAGCTAGATAGATAGATAGATAGATAGATAGATAGATAGATAGATAGATAGATAGATAGATAGATAGATAGATAGATAGACAGAAAGATATGTAGGGACAAAGCAAAGAGAGAAAGATAACTAAATAGAAAAATAGGTAGACAGACAGACATATACATATCTATTTGTCTCAGACTAGTATTAGCAAGCTAAATATTCACTAAAGCTTGTGAAACAAGATGGGACTGAGGAAGGATGAGCTGTACAAATTGATCTGTCTTAGGTTGCAGGTTTCAGCAAAAATATAGGTTCATAGGTGGTTGCTAGGCTAATGACCATTAGGGCTTTTATAAGCCTAGCCATGCACCTCAACTCAGTTTTGTCCCCAAGTACCTTGTTTGTCTATTAGGAGGGGGAGAATGCTAGTAAGGAGGTAGTTAAGGGACTTGTGGGGGGATGTTAATTGGAGAATTATGATATTGTAACTCTGTCCATCAGAGACGTGGGAACCAGACTGGGGGTGAATTTGTCATTTCCCATTCAATGGTTAAGATTTCATGTGAATACATTCAGGGATGAACTCTGCTTCACATGGGTGGGGAGCATATTCCATAACACAGTGATCCTGTGAGTCACATATCCAACATGTTCTATTTATGTCACAATTTAAGTTCATATCCTTAGATCTAGTGTGTTTCAAGGGCTGTTTGTTTTGCAGATGTGCAAAATATCCATCAGGGCTGGACCTGGGCTTGCCTTATAAGCCAGGCATAGATCACCTCTCAGAAGCCTGTAGGATACTGACTACAGAGGGAGGGCCTTTAGGTAATCTGTGTAAGACAGGGTATTCATATCCTGGATTCTCATGGTGAGGAACCTTGTGGGGGCTCCAGCTGTTGCAAGTGTCTGGTTGGTGCATGCCAAAAGGGGCATTGTATTCGGTGATGGGTCTGATAAGGCCTGAATAGAGTGGTACTATAACTTCCTTGAACCTGGATGCAGTACTCTTACCCTTAAGATGGATGACAGAGAAAGATTTTCTTACTATCTTTGCTGTATGTCAGTGAAAGGCCAGATTACTGTCTATATATGTTCCTAGCTCCTTGACTATGGACTGACTTTTTGGGATGTTTTATAGATGGAGGAATTAACTTGGGTGGATAATTTCCCAAACAGAGTTATAATGCATTTCTTTCAATGAGTTTTAAACTGTGGCTTTGGCACCCCATAATTTATCTGAGTTAGACCCTCTTTCAAAATGTTTGTGTCATGGAGGAATCTATGACAGTTCCCAATTTACAGTCAGCTGCAAACTTGATGAGCTAAAGGCCTTTGACATTAGCCTTGACTTCTAAAAAGTAGATGCCTAAAAGGACCAGGGGCAGCATGGAGACCTGAGGTACTTCACTGGTGACTGGTCTCTTGGTGGAGGTGGTCTTACCAATTCTGACTTCTGTGGTCCTAACCATGAGCCAGCCATCAATGCAGTGAGTTATGCAGGGATTTATGCCTAGTTTGGAGAGTTTGTCAACAGCGTCTGAGAGTGGTTTGGTATTGAATGCCTTGGCCAGATCCAAGTATGTGGTATGCACTGCTTTAACCTAATCCAATGCCTTGGTGACCTTCTCGACAAAAGCAACCAGGTTTAGTAGGCACAAGCTTCGCTTATCAAAGCCAAACTGTGATGGGTCCAGAGTCTGTAGGTTGAAAATGTCCTTGTTGATCATTTCCAAGATAATTTGTTCCATGGCTTTGCATATTAGACTTGTCAGACTGATGGGTCTGTAGCTCCTGTGGCAGTTAGTGGTCCACCCTTATGAAGAAGAATGACCAGTGCAATCCTTCATTCACTTGGTACATAACCAGTTTTGAGTCTGTAGATCTGCTCCAAGTGGTCCTGACAGGTCATGTTTTAGACAATTCAAGAAGCTACCAGGGATTTTTTCAGGGCCCAGTGAGGCACAGTTTTTGGCCTTAGTGAGCACTGACAGAACCTGATCCCAGCTAATAGTCGGGGGGGGGGGCACTCTAGTATGGATTTCACAGTGGATAACCAGAGGGGAGTAGGGGTGAAGTCTGATCTGAATTTATTGGCCGGTAAGTTTGCTATGTCTTCTTGATTAGTGAAGGTGGTGCCATTCACCACCAGTTCAGCACACTACTGTGTGTTACTTTTCAGGTTCTGGACATGGCTGAAGAAGACCTTGTGATTGTCCTTAGCCTGAGATGCTATCCTGACCTTGTTCTTGGCCTTGTTAGACATAAAGAATTCTCTTAGTTTCTTGTTTAATTAAATTAGACAACTTTTTTACTTATGGAAGTTGCTCTTTCTGATCTTGGCCTGAATTTTTTCATTTGTTATATACCCTGTTGACATGACGATTCCACCAGTGGGGTTTGGTTTTGGTGATTGCTTTGGGCTTACTTCTGGTAGGTTTGGCAACCTCTTTGAAGCCATTTACATGTTTGTACAGGGTTTCTGTGAATAATTCTATATAGGTAGCTGTGGTCTGAGGGTTATGGGGAGTCTTGAATTTTGACAAACTGTTGCTTAATAGGATGTTGTTTGCCTTAGAGTAGTTAGTTCCTAATTATTACAAGCTTATTTGGGTTTTCTGAGTTGATTTTCATTTCAAAGGAAGCAGCTTTGTGATCCATCCTCTCTAGTGAGGACATGACATGAGGGAGGGTGCATCTCTCTCCCATGTTGGAGAGTACTAGATCCAGTATATTTGATCCTATGGCTGGAGCACTATCTGGTCCAGGATGTTCATGTTAATAAAGTCCAGGAAACATTTTGCCTGTGAATTTGAGGCAGTGTATGTTTCCCAGTCTACAGAAGGATAGTTAAAGTCACACATAAATAGGATATTTGGTTGGATGGTGAGTGCCTGTAATAGGTCCAGGTAAGAGTTGTGGCACTCTTGAGGCATAGATGGTGACCTAAAGCCAACAAGGATATGGTAAGGGACCTTATCTAAGGTGACCTGCATGTGGATGAACTCCATGGCATCATCCCGCTTGAACAACCTGGAAGTATGAGTGTTGCTAATGTAGACAGAGACACCGTCACCTTTAGTCCCTGTCTGTGCTGTTGGCCTAAGTGTATGGAAGGCATTTTAATCTTGCATTGCTGGAGTACTTTCCAAGTCTTTAAACCAAGCCTTGGTAATGGCACAGATGTCTACATTCTACATAATAAGAAAGGCTTGTAGGATCTGGAGTTTTTTGTTTAGACTGCTAGCATTGAGCAGTAACACCTTAAGGTTGCTTTGAGTCTTTTTTGCTATGTTGGCACTTTTATTATTTTGGCATTGCCTTAAATAGTCTCTAAGGAGTGGATAATGTTTTACCCAATATCCGAAAGCCTGTGGGGATACAAGTGTAGAGTATCCTTGGCAAAGCAACATTGTCTGTTAATCATGTCCTCCCATGATGATAGATATTTGATTTTGCCTGGAGTGACACCCCAGACTAAGCCAATTATTAAAATCAATCATAATGCTGTTCAAAGCAAGATTCATATATGTCTTTGATACATATTCAGAGAGATTCATAATGTCTCTTTTTATATAGTCCACTGAGGTATCTCTCGGGTCATTTATACCCACATGGATTGTAATAGGGCATATCAATGTACAGTGACTTGACTGCATATATGATACTGTGGATCCTGGCTCCAGTTATCTTCTCCTGTCTGACTGGTGAGGAGGGCATCTGTGTGTTGTACAATGGAATTCCCAATGACAAGTGTATTAGGTAAAATGTTTGCCTTACGGGCCTCATTCTTTGGGGACCACTGCGTGTAGACTTATGTGCTATGTTCTGTATTGCTTTTGGTATATGTTTTAATGACTGCTGAAGAAAGGTGTTGGTGTTAGATGGCCTAGAAAGTCTTTGAAGTTTGGGAAGGTTTCTTTTAAGTGCCTCAGCATAAGAAGATCTATGTTATATGATAAAATAAAACTTTATATAGTCTGAAGTTTAACAAGGAATAAAGAGCAAATGATTGCAGGACTGAAAGTCAGCCTATTAATGTTGTTATAGCATTTTGATAGCAAACACATGGCCATGCAGTCTTTCTAATGGGATAAGGCATCAAGGTTGGGAAAGAGATTATCAGTGGAGCAAAATATACTATATAGACAAAGGTACCAAAAAGACAGATGTCTAAAATCAAGGATCTTCCAGGATTCTGTGTCACTTGAACAGCAGAATGAGCCAGGCTTGTAAAGGAAGAAAGGTCAGAATGATTTGTTATCTCTGTTTTCTCTGATAATGTAGATTACTAAACTGAAACCACTATGGATAGCTTGCAAATACTGTAGGAAAGAGACATCCATTAGACTGCTGGGCACAGCCAGAAAAAAAAAAAAAATATATATATATATATATATATATATATATATATATATATATATATAAATATATATTTATATATATATATATAGCTTAAAAGAAAATAGAAAGTAGAATGGTATCTTGTGCAGTAACAGGCTGGAATAAGGGTGAGGAAACACAATATGTGATACAATAATGCCATATACTGAATGAAATCTGGTCGCTGTGTAACAAGTATTAGGTGCAGTCACTTTTTAACTACGTGTAGATGTGTTTACTGCAACACAAGAGATGCTTACCACAATACTTAGCATATTATAGAGCTTTAACTCAAATTAGTTGTCAATATACAGCACTACAAAGGTGCCTAGGTTTCTAATGAGAGTGCCTCATTTAAGAGGGGGTATCATTATTGGGTAAATGCACAAACGTTCCTGTTTTCCAAACTGCATGGTGCTATATTTATTAATACTCAGCTTCAGCCTATGATCTTTCACCATGAATTTGTCCAGGTTAGTTCCTCTTAGGAGGATCCAAGTGTCTTTAAGGGAGCTGTTGACAGCTCCAAGCCTACAATCATCTACAGACTTGGTCAGCTAAAGATGTTTAATCTTAAATTTGATACTAGAAAATTAGATGCTGAACAAAAGTGTCCACAAATCAGAGCTCTAGGGAATACCCACTGGTGATAAGTCTTTTGTAGGATAGCATGCCACAGACATAAATATGTATATACTTTGTGTTGCCTGGTTTGCTCCATCAAGACTTGTGGATATTTGGTTAGGATATCAAGGGAAATCTCTTAACTATTCGTTTAAAAGGAAACCACTGAGTGCAACTCAGAGAACAACAGATGGGTGTGACATTATGGCAGCTAATGATATGGACAGATCTCATTGTGAGGAACAGAAAGGAAGAAAGAAAAAGATTTAAAAATTGTTGTTATGTCTGTGCAAGACAATCAGAAGACCCTGAATGGTGAAGTTCATCTGCAAGTAAGAAAGTTACAGACTCATGGGCTTGGGCTCCAGTTCATGGTTAGAGAGGGTGGAATGGGTACCAGTTATTATATCATTTTAGTGCAATGAACTACGATGACCAAGTAAATAATCTTCCAATAGAAACATGGGTACAAGACGTGATGCATACACAGTACCTGTGCACCGAATAATGCAGAACTGCAGAAGTATTACAAGAAAATGGAAGGATTAATGAACAGAAGCTGAGGAATATCAGAGGTAAAACATTCAAAAATTGGAGATTCTCCCAGAGGAAAATTCAGTCCAAGATGAAATGGAATTTCAGGTGACTATATTGCCATTCTTATACTTTATACAAGTGTCCCTTTTCAGGCTTGAAAAAGGAGCAGTGTCTGGTTAGGTGGCATGATCAGATTCAAACAATAGGTCAGTAGAGGCAGAAGGAATCCAGCCCTGTACCTTTGAATACAGAAAACAACTTGTTAACAGGTCAGAACCTCAATCTTCTGCACTAATTTCCATACAGTATGAGTGTTTCCTTTAAGACACAAAAATGTTAATTTAAGTAAGTGTGAAAAATGCAATGCAAAAAGAGCTTTGAGCAGTATAGTGTTATCTTTATGTGCCAAATACTGGCAGAATTAAAAAAAAAATTAAAACATGTGTTTCTGTAAGTCTTAACAATGCCCGGCTTGTTTGGTGTGGAGGGAAAAAGTGCTGACTATGACAGGGAAAAAATGACTGATTTTGACTGTAGTGACCAGAGTTTGGCCAGCAGCTTGAGCACCTAATGGAGTTGTCAGGAAGAAAGAAGTGTGGCATTGGTGGTTTGCTCTTTTAGAAGGAAAGGGTGTGGTGGTCTGTGTTCGGGGTGCACAGTCCTGTGGTGGTGCCACCAGTGGAGAACAGAGACCACATGGAAACACTTGCTCTTGGGAGACAAGACACTCGATGGATTATGTCATTTGCAGAAATGACTGAGATATCCTTGCTGATGGTCACAACATGCCCAATGCTAGGGCAAGTTAGTATGCATTTGCAATGGGGTGAGGGCTAAAAACTATTAAGAACCTTGGTGGCTACCTTAACCACAGCCTCTCCTTATTACCTCTCACCTGGAGTGAAGAGGGAACAAATAAGCTAATTGGTTGAAAGGATGGCTGATTGTCATCAGGCAATGGGGGAAAAAAGTAGAGAAAATCCCTTAACAATACATAATAAGACTGTTTCAAGAAGGACATATTAAGTGTACTAAAAAATGAGCTTGATATAAATAACTAAATAAATAAATGAATTAAGTAAATAAAGAGACTAAGACACAAGAATAAAATAGAGAATGTGAAACCTGAATTACAGATACGTGAAGAAGGATTGTGATGTGCTGAACATGCTGTGTGCTGCAGAGTATCGATGTGTTGTGAAATATGCAAGCCAACCTAATGCTTGCTACATACAGTACATACAAAAGAATAGAGGACTTGAAAAATGTCCATGGAAATTATGAGAAATGTGTGGAGAAAGTGAGTAGCAGTACGTAAAACAGTCTACAAAAGATATGGGTCAAGTCGGTACGGCAACATTCAGATAAAGTAACAGAAAGAAATGGTTATGACACTAATAGGTGAAAAATGAAGATGATAACGAATGAAATGGAAATATGAATGAAACAGCTTTTGTAACTATAAGGAAAGGTATAAGGTAATCTATAATGAAATCAGTGAGCGTTAGTAACATTTGATAAAATATTTATTTTATTTTAACATTTGTTTACTGGGAAAGTCCAATTTGGAATGAGCCAATTTTCAGTGGAGGCCCAGGGAGAAATGCCCCAGATGCATGTCTTTGTATTGAGACAGAAACCTGCAGCACCCAGAGGAAGCCCACACAAACACAGGAAGGACATGCAGACGCCACATAGAAGGCACCCCAGCAGAGAATTGAACTGGAGAACCTCTTACTATGATGTGACAACACAAACCGCTGCACTACTGTGCTGTCCAATATGAAATTATATAGTAACATACTCAACTCTTGGGGTGAGGAAAACAGACATGGCTGAGCTCTTAATGTATGTGATGGAGGCTGGAAAGAAGCAAGTGTCAAGCAGTTTATTGCCATAACCAGAAATGATACTGTAATTCAAGCAGAGAATAATTGCCTTTAACACGTGGCTCAAAACCTGGTGTCATTATAGAGGCTCTGACGTGTCAGCATGAGTGATGATGGTAAAACATCCTGTCCACTTTGCCAGGGATGGACAGCACATCTCCTCTTAGGGCTTCTGCATATTGGGCAGGACATTTTTCCCCATTTTTAAGCAGAGTTTTCTAGATCTTTCAACTTAACAAATTCTTATCTCACCTGTATCAGGTTTGCACAGTTCAGTGCTATGGGTTTTACTAAGAAAATACTCACCCTTGTGGCTTTGCTCAACCTTGAACACATGCATTTCTATATAATTACTGAAACTTGGTTTCAGTTAATGAGAACATTTCTTTTTCAGCTGGGATTAGTACTTAGCATTTATTCAGACTCTCCGGCAATGGCAGAGGTGTATCTGTATCAGTCTGTAAATGCATTATTTCAAGGCAAATTCTGTATGACAATAACCCTGAATTTCTGGACATCATAATATCAATAAAGTCCAGTTATATTGTTATTGTATGCTATGCAATGACTGGCCATTAACACTCTAAAACAAGCACGCTGATTGATCAGCCCAATCAGCATGCCTGTTGTAAATCTGAGCTTATACCAATGGGAAAAGGTCCAGTCACCTGGACTTTTTTCCATTAATATATATCATAAAAATGTCACTATCTTTCCCTTAAAAAATAAATAAATAAATAAACTTGCAAAACCAGACACTTGAAACCAACAAGAGAGATGGGACAGATAAACATAAAAGACTAATCAGGTACGTTATGAAAAACTAGAGAAACGTACGTGATTATCCTTTTATTGTCTGTGTCCCATCTCTCGTACCTTCAAAGTGTCCTGGTATCTTAAAAAAAAACAGCAATGGAGATCTTCCTTTCTGCATTGCTTCCTATATACAGCACTTGTCACACAGCAGTGATGTACTGTGTAAGCATGGGAATGAAAGTCACATACATGTGCGCAGTACATCAAAAAAAGCAGCCAGATATCCTCGGAATGCAGAAGAACACCCCAAAGCCATCATACAATGACATTATTTAAGAAAAGTATTTTTTTTTTTTTCTAAAATAATGTCATTGTATAATAGCAATAACCAACTTTGTGGTGTGGTATATTGAAGATTTACCCATGGTTGGCTTTATTTAATCACTTGGGCTTCACCCTTGTGAGTAAACCACACCAACCATGGGTAAATCTTCAATATACCACATCGATGTCGTAGGTTATTGCTATACTATAACATCCTCTTCTATGTCTCCTACTGACCAAGGCCTACCTCAGCCAGCTGGGCCCCTTACCCCTACCCATTGAACCAAATGCAATTATCATGGGTGACTTTTAACTGCAAATCCATTAACTAGCAAATCTATAAAACAAAGAACAAACCTCAGCAGATCCTTAACTTTATTAATGCTAGCTTTATTAACCAAACCATGTCTTCTTTGACTAGAGGTTCCAGTCTCCTTGACCTAATTCTTAAAATATAGCCCCTACTTTCTCCACCCTCAAGTCTCTCCTTCATGATTAAATCAGGTCAACAAGTTGTCACATTGTGCTTAAGAACCTAGTATGTGACTAAAGTCATCCCTACTATATCAAGAGACTTCTCTATGCCCAATATCCCAGCAGTCTTAGACGATGCAATGAAATTTAACCCTCACCCTGCCCTCGATCCCTATGACAAATTCAGCTGCCTATATCACTGACTTTTATTCCTGCATTAATTCCTGCAATGAATCATTCACTCACATTTAAGTACATTACCACATTTAAGAATAAGCCTCTGTTGTGGAACCCCAGTATTAACAAACTACAACATAAGAAAAATACTTCTCATGCTAAAGAATAAGTTTAAATCCCCTTATTAAAAAAGTGACCTTAAACTGCTCTGCAAAGAGTTCAGGCATGAGAGCAAAACCAAATACGAACCACAAATCATCACCTCTTCCAAAGATAATCATACAGTTTTCATGTCAGGAATCTTAGAATTAATATAGCAATAACCCACGCCTGGGTGTGGGTAATGCTAAATTTACCCACGGTTGGCGTGGTTTGGTCCCGAGGGCGAAGCCCGAGGGACCAAACAAAGCCAACTGTGGGTAAATTTAGCATTACCCACACCCAGAAGTGGTTTATTATTATACCATGACATTATTTAAGAAAAGAAACTATTACTTTTCTTAAATAATGGCATAGTATAATGCCTGTTTACTGCCCTTCCGCAGATGTCTGGCATCCGCGGCAGTTCTGATGTACTGCGCGCCTGCGCAGTAAATCAGAGCTGTGGGTAAGGGCAACGGAGAAAGCGAGATCTCCGTAGCTTTTTAGTGTTCACTATGTTAAATGAGTTTAACATAGCGAGACAGTTTAAAATAAGCAACGGACATCTCCGCTGCTTATTTTAAAACTGTCTCGCTATGTTAAACTCATTTAACATAGCGAACACTAAAAAGCAACGGAGATCTTGCTTTCTCCGTTGCTTTTTTTTAAAACACTGTCTCGCTATGTTAAATGGGTTTAACATAGCGAGACAGCTTTAAAATAAGCAACGGAGATCTCCGTTGCTTGTTTGAAAGCTGTCTCGCTATGTTAAACCCATTTAACATAGCGAGACAGTGTTTTAAAAAATCGAGTTATACTAATGGAAAAAAGTCCGGGCGACCGGACCTTTTTCCATTAGTATAACTCGATTTACAACGGGCACGCTGGCCAATCAGCGTGCACGTTTTGGGGGGATCATGGTATAATATTCAATATTGCACAGAGCTGATCTAAAATTGCCCAATCTAGTCCATCCCAGAGGACATAACCAATGTATTTGTAGAGAAATTTAGTTCCAGTCTCTCCCCACTCCTTCATTCCTGCATTCCCTCATTAAACAGTCTCAGCTTCTCCTTATATTCACTTCTGGACAAGTTCAAAACCAGAAGCAGTAGCTTTATGAGTCCTGACAACATACCTAGTTGTCTGTTAGTCAGCATTAAACATAGCCTTATCATTTCCCTTCCAAACCTGTTCAGTCTTAGTGCCTCCACTGGGTACATTCTCAAAAACTGGACAACAGCCATTGCGGTGTCCCCTTTACAAAACTGGTCTCAATGACATTGGGAACTGTAGTCAGTCTTACCAGTATTACTTTGTAAAGTCACAGACCATATGATGACATTAGAAGTCTGTGGTAATGGAAACCATCAATGATGACATCATCAGTCTGTAGTGCCCTGACTAAAATCAGGCTGGCTTTGTAAAGAGTAGGTTATGTCTACTAAATCTGATGGATTTTTTTTCTGACAAAGTAAATAAAGCACTGCATAATGACTAATCGGTGCACACTGTCTTCCTGGATCTAACAAAGGGCTTGACACTATCCTACACTCTAGGATTATAAGAATGGGTCCTGCCCAAACATAAAAATCTTTATAACCTGTTAGCAGACTGACTTGCTGACAGAACACATACAGTCATGGCTGGTGGTGCCTTTTATTTAAAAGACTTATGACTAGTTTTACCCAGAAAAATACTGGGTTCCTTCCTCTTTGGCTTATACAGCTCTGGTGTCCAAACTGATGTCAGTGGTCTATGGCTGACAATGTCCGCTTGATGACTGCAAATGCAATGCTGCCATTAACTTGGCCACTAATACCCATATTCTGCATGGGAGTGTAAAACACACTAGTATCTGGTGTCATGACTATGGACTGAAGCTCAATGATAAAAAGTGCAGTTTAGTACTGTTTGTGAAAGAGTAGTGCACATGTAATGCATGGTAGTGTATAACGAATCATGTCATGACTCAATGATGCGAAAGATCACTGGTACATTCAGGTGTAGCATAATAACACATATAGCCATTTTAAGATTAGGCACTTACATTTTGTGATTCACAGATATCCACATGTTCCACTAGGATTGGGGCAACAGTACTTCTAGGTGTGTCCACACTAGTGAAACTTTAAGCGTCAGGTCTATGGTTTTGGATTTCTATCTTTTCACATTTGAAGAAAAATGTTGATATTTGCTGCCTCTAGTCTTTGAATATTTCAACCATTTCTATCTATTTTGTAACATGTCAGTTATGGAGAGTATCTATCCGCCTTTAAATGTGTACTCAGAATGTATATTTCAGTATGGTATGGAGCATGTGAATATCATCACCATAGTTAGCTGGATTACAAGCTCTTACCTGCCAGTTACTATGACATAAAACAAAATATCAAGAGCGAAATTCAGGAAGTTGGTTATTGATGAAAGGAACGACTGGAAGCTGAAATTGAGGATCCCAGTCGGGGCTTATTTGTAGTGTAATCTGTGGAAGTGCCTGTCTTTCAGGGGTAAAAATTGGACCTGAGAGATGCCTGTAGTTTTGGATTTTGCTTAAAAGGACATGTGTCCAGGAAGGATTGTCTGGAGTGAACACTGTCATAAAGACTCTGCTTGCTTTATGTAAAGCGAAGTGGGCTACTTTTTTAGTTTGTGGATTACTGTACTTCTTATGTACATCCTGCCTCCACTGCCATTTTAGAATTTATAGTTTACTTACTTATTTACCATTTGTTGACTGGGCTGGTCCCATTAGGGGAGAAATGAAGTGTTATTAATATTGTTTTGGGTAACTTGGCCAAATCTTTGGGAATATTCTCCTACTGTTTTTGCTACATTATAAGATCTTTAGCATTCAGCCAAGCTACCACAAACTCAAACCGTTGGAATTTTGGATCAGTATCTTACCAAACAATGACCTGCACCAATTACTTATAATAGCTTGAAATTTAGTCACCATGCTTCCTACTTTCAATAGGAATGTGTCATGCATTCCATCTGTCCTCATAGCTTTTCAGACTCTTTCCTAGCACCTGACCTTCAATTACTCATACTCGTATGGCTATAGGTAGTCACATCTTCACTAGAAACTGAGCAAAAACACTTGTTACATATTACCATGTGAACATGCCAGTGAATTACACTCACACCAGTCATGCAACAAGGTGAATGGTTGCTGATCCTACTGAACTGCTGACTTTTTTATTTCAGTAAGTCCTTGGAACCCCACCTGTCTGTACTACTGATCTAACTTCTACTACTGTACTAAATAAACCTTCTGCAGTACAGGGGGCGGAATATGGGCGTATCCTTTTGAGGATGGAATGTAGATATATCATTAATTTTGGAACACTTCGGCCCCATGGTCTTAACATGGAGTTAGACTGGCATGCATAAAATGAGATATTTTGTATTTTGAATAAAGGATCATGTATGTTTTTGTATTAGTGTTGAAAATATTAGGTAGTTATGCAATCATATTATGTTTAAGTATATTAGGCAGTATTATTTGATGTTTATGCACTTTAAATCATCGTGACTCACTGAATAATTAACTATTGTATAGTTAATTGAATAATTGATTTACTGATGTAATGAAATGTATTTAAGCTGTACCATTCAGGTGAGAAATTATTCCCTGGAAGGCTTTATGCCGAAGTGCTAGGGGCACAGTAAAATTGGATGGTGACCGTTTCTCCAGTTGTTAGTGTGTTTTTTGTATTATTGGTGAGCTGGTTTGTGGTGGAGTGGTTTTGATACTCTACTACTGTCTCTAACAACTTTTGCTGTCAATCAGGTTTGCTGCTTCTTCTCAGATTGTACAAGCCAACACTCTGCTGCAAGGTAAGAACTTACTTAATGCTAGGTACTTGTGACAAAAAGAGCTGTAAAACGTTATACTAAAACAGTAAAGACAAAAAGAAAGGCCTAAAAATCCTTTCCAGGATGACAAACAAATTCACCTTGACCAAATGACAGGGAATGAAATAAACAGAATTTTACAAGAGAATGGCAAAAACCATTGGAAGGAAACATTTTTTATGGAAGGAAACATTTTTATGAGGATCATGGCAGCCACAGTTAATACCAGCTTCACTGAAACTGAAATAGAAGTAGTGAATGCCTGTACATCCTTAGCCAAAGTATTTCACGGGAAAAGTAGGAAGGTATTTTCTTTTCTTTTAATGACTCTGACACCATTATTAATAAAATCACAGTGGGCGTGGGTTCTTTTTCTGCTACTACCTGAAAAGTAACTTGATATGAGCAAGAGAGTTTATCACATTACTTAAAGAATGGCAGGCACTGTGCAGCTATATTGTAACCCCCCCATTTCCCCATGGAGTACATTGCTCTATTGTCAAGGTCATTTATGGACCCAGCTCCCTGGAGTGAGACTGAAATTAAATGACCTTAGCTGTGACTGCCCAGAGGCAAAGTCTGTCAGAAAGACATTATAAAACTTACTTAGGTCGCAGTGCTGTGACATCCAGCTGTGGCTTAAACAATTCCTTTTGCCTCAGGATAAACTCTAAAAGAGCCGTGTTCATTATATGTGGGCCTGCTTTGATACCACTGTAGTCTAAATAAACTCTGCATAATAAAATGTTATATTATGCCACTATGAAATACAAATATGCAAAAAAAATAACATGCCACACAAGAAATGGCTGTACAGTTTGGATGCCAATGAATAATACTTTTGTTGCATTCTGTACTCATTTACTAGGACCTGTGGATGTAAAGCGCATACACACACACACACACACATGCACGCACGCATGCACACACACACACAGTTTAAAATTATATCAGTAATTTCAGTTTTAGTCAGCTGTTCAGCTGTTCAAATGAAATTCTAGATGTACCTAACCTCAAATCTTACCATACCAAGGGAACTAGATTAAGCAGATGTTTTTATACTGCATTGTGATTAACCTTTAGTATTGTCAGAGGGAGTTTGTGGCAAGACTAACAAAATAAATTAATACAAAGGTAGTAAAAGCATATCTACAAAAGTAATGCAGCATACTTTTTAACAGTAACTCTTTTACTTAACTGCAGAGTCCACTACAATATGACTTGTTTCACTTATTTTTCCTTAAATATTCTTTGGAATTTAAGCATTTGCATACATTGATATCATGCATATGAAATGAATGAACCGAATTCTGCCATAGGAGTTTACAAACTCTGCCTTATTAAAGAGCAAATGTTGCTGCGAAAGCAGGATGAAAATGCTGCACTGAAAGGCTAATTCAAATGGCATTTTATTGTCCTTACAAATAATGAACTATGACAGCATGGGAAATGACAAACCTGCTAGGAGTGCAAGGCAGGTTAAAGTTACAATCTGGATACATATCTTAGGTAAGGAAGACATTCCTTTCTCTGTAACAAAATATTTTCTAATTCTCTTATAGCATGGAACATCACTCAGGTTGAGGAAAGTTGGGTGACTATCACACCTGGAGCCTTGTTACTATAAATTAACTCTACTTCAAAATTTTATACATGTACTATTATTGCTTGACTTTGGACATGAGACTTGAAAGTACCTCTCAGAGCTGTTATTGCAAAGAACTCCATTCAACCTAGTTAGTGGGGAAAGGGCCTTTTTAATTTCTTCAGATCTTTTGGGTTTCTAATACCATGACGAGAATGTACCCCATTCCTAAGTCAAAATACGATTAAAGTTCATGAAATTAGTATTGTTTTAATCTTTGAAGTCTGCCAAAAGTGCTCTTCACAGCACCCGCAATGTGCCCATTAATGACTCCTTCTGCAATTTGTACAGGGTTACATGGATTGGTAGCATACCTAAATATGATTGTAGATTCTTTTTATAAGACCCGTTGTTCCTACTACTATTGGAACTGTGTTTCTTCCACATTACTCTCATTTCTGCCTGCAAATCCTGATATTTTATGACATTGTGTCTCTCTGCACGCAAGACACTGTGTCACTGGGTGTGGCGATTTCAGTGAGTAATGTTACTCTTGACTTCTTTTCTTGGACCACTATAT
>NC_056734.1:200062006-200127006 GCF_019279795.1 Protopterus annectens
GTTGGTCTGACTATCTGTCTGCGTAAGATCTGCGATGTCTCGTTTGTGTTGGTCTGATTCTATCATCTCGATGCATAAGATCTGCGGTGTCTCTTTTGTGTTAGTCTGATTCTATCTAAGAGGGACCCCACTCTAATGGACCTCGTGCATATCCACAAAACAAATAGTAGCAGAATTATACAATATCACAGTCAAAGGAGGCAGCGGAACACAGCAGTAAAATTCAACAATTTAATCCCAGAACAAACAGTAGAACAAACAGTAAGCGCTTTCACAGCAGCAGCTGCTTCATCAGACAAATAAAGATCCAAACTGTAGTACTTTTAAACAGCAAAGCAGCCAATTAGCATGCAAAAACAATTAGGAATTAACAAGAGCCCTTAAAGCCACACCAAAAAATGCAGCTCAAAGCTCATTGTATAAACACAAAAACATTTCATTCATAAAAACATATAAAACATTTCATTCAACAGCCAAAAAATGCAGCTCAGAACTCATTATATAAACATGAAAACATTTCATACATAAAAACATATATAACATTTCATTCATAAAAGTCATTATAAAAATGCTGAACATAATTAATATCTATCTGGCTAAGGGCCTATTCATTAAAACTGGTTTAATAGAAAATGTATCATTGAGGCCTTTCCCCATATTAGCTTTCATTCTAATAATCCGGTTAAATTCTTTGCTTTCTACCTTAGTTCTATGTGGGCCCCTCCCCCCTTATACCCACATTGACTATTTCAACAGCCATAAACTTAAAATTGTGCTGAGCACCTAGTAGCATGATGTGCTTGGACAGAGCATTAGTCTCAGCTCTCCTGGAGATATCATATTGATGTTCCCTCATCCTATCTCGTAACCTGCGTGTTGTCATCACAATATAGAAACAGTAGCAAACCGTGCAGTAGGCTAAATAAACTAGATTCACTGCGTTAGAGTTAGCTCTGGCTCGGAAAAACATCTTTCTATGCATATCTGGATGTTCAAATGCAGCTCTATGTCAATCAAATGACAGTAGTTACATGCCCGACAAGGAAATGTACCAATATTAAGCTGTGCATCAGTATTGGAGTTAAACTTTGGATAACATAGCAATTTCTGAAGTGATCTCTTATTCTTATACATATAGCTCGGGGCTTCTCCTACTATTGATTCCACTCTCTCATGAGATCTAAGTATATCCCAGTGTTTAGCATAGATGTCTTTCAACAATCTAATGTTGCTGGCATAAGTAACTGGTACTCTCAGTTTACAGTTGGTCACTTTCTGTTTGCAAGATTGAGTGGGTGAAGAGAAATATGGCTTACTCTCCTGAGTTCTAGATGTATATGCTCGAGCTGTAACCGAGCTAATTTCTTTCTTATAACCCCTCTCAAGGAATCGCTGTTCCATATGTTTCAATTCACAAGTGAAGGTGGAGTCACCTGCTGTCAGTCTGGATGCTCTAAACATCTGTGCTGTCACAGCATTGTTAAAAATGTGTCCAGGCTGCATGTCTGTGGACAAACGTATTCCTATGGCAACTTTTCCTATAGATTTGAGAAGTAAAAGCGCCATCAAGTCCCCTGGTAATACTAACATCAAGAAAATCCATACTTACAGTAGAGCTACTGACCGTCAAACTAAGAAAGTCAGTGAAAAAATTACATGGAGCTGCTTACTGCTTGGTGTGATGGATTTGAAGTGTTCTTAAGACACTCAGTCTTGCTGGCTGGATTCTGCTAAAATTCAAAGTCTGATTATATTTGCATTCACAGTCTGTTGCATACAGAAACTTGCAGAATATACACTGATGAGAGAATATACTTTGCAGCATCAACTTTAGAGAGCAGTAACAAATAACTTTTTATAATAAATCAAACGGAACCATGTTGCAGCTTAAAAGTACTGTTCCAACTTTACTTCTCATATAGTACAGATGATGTGAGAGATATAACATTTACCTTAGGACTTGTGTCCCTATCATACCTCTAACATAACTGGATTTATACAGCTCTTTATATACAGTTTTAGTCCTGTAGAAACAATACTAAGCTTCCTTGTTAAACAATGTCTTGTAAGAGACCAGCTTTTCTGACAGTATGAATATCCTGTAACAGTGTCCTGATGTCCATGTAGAAAAACATATTTTTGAGGAAACACATTGTTCTGTATTCTATTTGGATCTGTGTATATGAACATATGTTCTTGTACCAATGCTGATAAGCATATCCTGTTTTTTATGCAGAAAAACATATTTTTGAGAAAACACATTGTCAGAGATCAGCTTTTCTGACAGTGTGAACATCCTGTATTTTATTTGGATCTTTGTATAAAAACATCTGCTCTTGTGTCATATCCTGTTTTTCCATGCAGAAAAACATATTTTTGAGAAAACACATTGTCACAGTGTCATAAACATATCCTGTTGTTTTAGGAAACATATTGTGTCCATCCTGTTATTTTAGGAAACATATTGTGTCCATTTTTTATATGCAGAATAACATGTCATTGTTCTTTAAAAGCAGATTTTGCATTTTTGTTCTTGCATACATCCTCTTTGAGTCTGTAAGGGAAAAATGTCCATTCTTTAAAAGCAGATTTTGTATTTTTGCTCTTGCATACATCCTGTTTGAGTCTGTAAGGGAAAAATGTCCATTCAGCAGATACCTTTTCCAAGCCATGGTAATTTAGTATGGATGCTGATTACATATTACTAAACTCTATTTCTACATTTAAGCAAGCTTTATCTTATACATTATTTATGTTGCATAATTGCAACAAAATTACTTTCAACCTTAGTATATTGTTGAGCACACTCTAACAGTCAGTACTACTGTTGAGTTGACCAAGATATTGAGACAGCTCATCACCAGTACCCTCCCACAGGAGGAAAAGATCATCAGCAAATCTCCTATAAAAAACAACCTGTCCAGACCTGAGCTGAGGTATGATATGCATCTCCTCCCATTTTGCCATAACAAGGTTGGCGTAGCTATTGTCACAAGAGGTGCCCATAGCTATGCCATCCCTTTGTTTAAATATATCCTCTTCAAACATAAATTTGTTATTGTCAAGAATAATTTCCATAAGCATACACAGTAAATCTATCTTATGGATCTCATAAGTGCCATCTTGCTTAAAATAGTCTCCCAACATCACTATCCCTGTCTCATTGGGTATGCACGTAAAAAGGGATTTCACATCTAATGCTATCATAATGCAACCAACAACAGGTGGTTTAACTTGTATGTGAGCAAATACATCCCTAAGGAACTGTTCAGTGTCCTTTAAAATATAACAGCTCTTAACTAAGATTGGTTTCAAATGTTGTTCAACACAGATGGAAAGGGGTTCAGTGCACCATCCCCTTCCAGCTACTATTGGTCTCATAGGGGGTTTACTGGCATGCTTATGTATTTTAGGCAGGTCCTGTATAGTAGGCAAAATTGGTTCTTGTATAATAAAATAATTAAAAAGATCAAGACTAATATGTCCAAGCTGCAGACATTCAAACAATTCATTATACACTCTACTAATAGACTGTTCAACCTGTTGCATTGTAAATGGAATATAAATTAATGGATCATTGAGCATGGTACACATTGCATCCTTGTAAAATGTATAATCCATAACTACAAGACATCCACCTTTGTCTGCTGGTCTAAAGGTAGAATCCTGACACAATTGTTCTAGAGCTAACCTCTCATTAACTGACATGTTACAAAAAGTCTTTGTATTGTTATTATTTTCATACAAGGCATAAATGTCCCTAATGCATGCTTTTACAAAAACTTCAATAGCATCAAGTGTAGGCAGTATGAAGCAACTAGTTTTCCTGAAAATATTAGCATTATTATTACCAGTGCCATGTGAATCATTAAAAATATCTTCAAACTGACATTTCTAGTAAAAGTCTTAAGTTCTATAATGTTTTCAGTTAGAGTAATTTTTGTAGCTGGTATGAAACTCATACATTTGTTTAGAAGGTTAATTTCAATGTCCGTTAGTCTACGACTAGATAAATTCCAAACTAGCGTTGTTCCCACATCTTCTTCAATGTTAACAGAGTCCCTTCCTCGGCTGATGCCTTCCTCTTGAATCGTGCTCTCCCCAAAGGTCGTTCGTAAAAATTAGACATACGAATGGGAAGAGGGTTAGACAACAAGCCGTTTGGATTAAATGGCAGAATTGGAGCACAAGTAGTTGCCACTGTATGGGAAGAATCCTTCCTTCGTGCTCCATAATCTGACGCACTAGCTGAATTAGTGCTGATGTCATCCACAGGCAAAGGGCATGTACGTAAGCCTGAGGGTACCTCCCTCAAGCTATGTTCAGTATGTGGTTTCTCAACATTTAAGGTGGAACTAGAAGGAACAACAGGAGCCTCAGTGTTAAATACAGTTGGTTCCAGTACTTGAACAGGATCATTAGAAGATGTTTTAGAGTGACTGGTGTTCACATTAATGTTTGTAGTAACAGATCTATCCTCCCTAGGCCAAGCGAAGACTCTTCCATTAAAAAAGTCAGCAATATCACGTTGTATCTTTCTCCTTTTATTGTTGAGCATCTGTCTTTCATAGGCACCAATAGAGTCTATAATGTGTTCTACCTTAATATCTGCAACTGAATGTGGATATGTCTCATAGATACCCATTTGTGCTTTCTCAATATCAGATAACAAATTGTCCTCATGTGGTTTGAACAATTGTATTAAGAGTTTCATATAGCTATAACTTGTATCCAAGTTAATTTGCTGCCATTGAATCAAAAGATCATTATACGTGTTGCCATAGGTAGGCATAGTTAAAAACCTTAAGCCATGAGGAACAATACGCAAACTGAGACATGCCTCAAAATGGAATCTCTGTGTTTTTAGTCTAATTAATCTTCTGGCATCATTTTCAAACTTATGTAAATCCCTTCTCAGGGCATTTGAGTCATACTCACAGTTATTCAGAGTAGGAGGTGCATTATCTGCTGGTAGAATGTCCAGTAAGGGATTCTCAGAGCTCCCAAGTAAAGATGAAAAGTTCTTACAACCAGTAAAAGTCACGCTATTCAGCTCAGATGAATTGGAAGAATCCCGTGGTTGACAACAACCTTCTGCCATGTCCTTACACCAAATCCAACACAGTATAAGGCAACAAATAACAAAGACTATGGTGTAGGTAAACCAGTCCTCCAAAAAATAAATAATACAATATCCCAGTCAAAGGAGCACAGCAGTAAAATTCAAGAATTTAATCCCAGAACAAACAGTAGAACAAACAGTAAGCACTTTCACAGCAGCAGCTGCTTCATCAGACAAATAAAGATCCAAACTGTAGTACTTTTAAACAGCAAAGCAGCCAATTAGCATGCAAAAACAATTAGGAATTAACAAGAGCCCTTAAAGCCACACCAAAAAATGCAGCTCAAAACTCATTGTATAAACACAAAAACATTTCATTCATAAAAACATATAAAGCATTTCATTCAACAGCCAAAAATGCAGCTCAGAATTCATTATATAAACATGAAAACATTTCATACATAAAAACATATAGAACATTTCATTCATAAAAATCATTATAAAAATGCTGAACATAATTAATATCTATCTGGCTAAGGGCCTATTCATTAAAACTGGTTTAATAGAACATTTATCATTGAGGCCTTTCCCTATATTAGCTTTCATTCTAATAATCCAGTTCAATTCTTAGTTCTCAACACTTAGTTCTATGTGCACCCCCCCCCATACCAGAAGCAGAATTACCTATTCCAAAGACTTAAACCTTGCCTGTGATATGAACAGGACCTGCTGGAGAGATAGGTATGTATCCCAGAGACTAACCTGATTATGGAACAGACTCCCCATCCATGTGAAGCAGAGTTCCTCCTTAACCCAGTTCAAGTGCAATTTGGACAATTAGATGGGAAATGGGAAATTCATTCTTAGTTTGGCACCTATGTCTCTAATGCAAACAGGTAACCTATAAATGGCTCATCTCCCAAACCCCTGTTTACACTTATCAAGGGTATCAGAACTTGTCAGAGATACGGGATGCATGGCTCGGCTTAAAAAGGCCCTTGCGGTCATTAGGTTCTATGAACCTAAGATCTGTGATTTTTCTTTTGTGTTGATCCTTGTTACTTCTAAACAGAAGTAAAAAATAAAAAAAACACACTCTAGACTGAAGAATGACAAATTTGCCATCCAGAGTATTGACTTCCAAGGCCTGCAGCATTGGATAAATGCATGACATCAATATCTGGCTGGCAGTCTAAACCATATTACTCCCTTTTTATTGTATATACTGTTTTTATAACAGTATGTTATGAAGACCGTGTGTGTGTGTGTGTGTGTGTGTGTGTGTGTGTGTGTGTGTGTGTGTGTGTGTGTGTGTGTGTGTGTGTGTGTGGTGTCTCTTCAGAGATGGAGAGGAGAGGGGTATCAGCAGTACATAGTAAACCACTTTGACCTGAACAGCTCAGTCAGGATTGTATAATACTGTACTTTCATGCTCAGTGTTCTAAATACAGATTGTGGCATGCCCATCTGGTTTACTGTAAAGGAGTAAATTATATCAGGGCATACTCAGGCATGCTTCACACATGGCAAAGCAAACATTTTTTTTAAAAAATACTTATTCTCTGCAAATAGATGTGCAAAAATTTACATTAGAATTAAGCCTGAGTGGCCCCCAACATATTTGTGATGGTTTGATTTTCTCACTAATTTATAATTTGTACTATTGCTGTCTGTTAAAATTTAAATTAAGAAGAGTCTTAAGAAGAAGCTCTGCCAAATGTATCATTGATTTTATTTTATTAAGTTACACATTTTATATTTTACTTATTTTTTCAGAATTTGTGGCTGGCTATTTTACTTATATTTATTTTTCTCCTGCTTATGTTCCCTCACCCCTGAAACTGAAAAGGCATGATCTTTAGAAACATGCGGTCTTGTTGAGGCTACATGCTAGAAGGTGGCATATTTTGGTGTCCTGAGTACACTCTTGTCTGATGTGATTATTGCTGAAACTGACCTTCAGTAGTATTGCACAATGTGATTACTGCTGAAACTGACCTTCAGTAGTATTGCACAATGTGATTACTGCTGAAACTGACCTTCAGTAGTATTGTACAATGTGATTAGTGCTGAAACTGACCTTCAGTAGTATTGCACAATGTGATTACTGCTGAAACTGACCTTCAGTAGTATTGCACAATGTGATTACTGCTGAAACTGACCTTCAGTAGTATTGCACAATGTGATTACTGCTGAAACTGACCTTCAGTAGTATTGCACATACTATTATTAGTCAGGCTTTGGAAAAGCTCAGCAGCACAAAGGTAACTAGTCTCACCAACAAAATGTATTGCATGCATTAACTAGTGAACAGTTGGTACACCTGCCCATATCAGCGACTCCCCCTTACGTTAAACATAATGACCACTGATGGCTTTCAAATGTTCAGAAGTAGCAGTGCTGCAAAAACTGCAAGCATGCCAGCACTCAGTGAGAGTAATCCATTAATGTGTTCTGCCTTTGTCACAACGGTTTATTGTTTAATTCATTTTACTGCAGTTTGTCTGTGAAACACCATTTTCTTTTCTTACTTCCTGATACCCCATGGGAGACACTCAATAGGCTGGTAGCTTGTGTTTCAGCAAAGAAGCAGGAATGATGTGAGTAGAAGCCAGAAAAGGCATCAGGTTGAGCCTTTGTAGAATCACTTTAGCGGTGTGTGCATGCATGTGCAGATGTGTGCGTTTGAATGTGCCAGTCTACATATGCATGTTTACATATCTGTATCTGCATTTGTGTGTGCATGTTTAACTTTACCTCTCTTTAAATGCATGTATATGTGAGTATGTTTGTGCATGTGTATGTGTACATGTGTGCATGGATTTCTGTATGTGTGCTTCTAGATGTGTGTATGGGGAGTGCACAAATACATCTGTGTGTTTGCATATGTGTGTGTGTGTGTGTGTGTGTGTGTGTGTGTGTGTGTGTGTGTGTGTGTGTGTGTGTGTGTGCATGCATGCACTCATGTTTTGAGTGTGTCTCTCTGTCTACAAATAGATGTGAATATGTGCTTGTCTCTGTGTGCATGTACATGTGTGGGTGAGGTGAAGACCACTTACAAGGAAGGTTTAGTATTAAATGGTAGTAACATTTTGCCTCAACCGGCCTGGGCAACTGTCATATTTATTCATGCTATACACAGAAAAAAAAAAACATATGGACTACCTCTGTATGTATCACACTACTTTTTAACATCAGTGTCACTGCTGACATTTTAAGAGTCAATATTATGCTGTAACACCACAAAAATGTCAGCATGTGGGATGGACTTTAGATATTAAGTGTCACACCCTATAGTGAGTCTGCAAAGGTAATGGGACCATCAGCAGTAAAACTGTCCATGAGTTTCTCAAGAGAAACATAAATTATAATATTATTAGAATATTTATGTTCCACTGGCAGATCAGAACTACAGATTTACATCTACTTACAACATAAATTCAGAAGTACTATTCACATTATCTCAGCTCAGACGTTCCACAATCCTCATGTGACAAACACACACACACATTATCTCAGCTCAGAAGTTCCACAATCCTCATGTGACAAACACACACACACAAAAAAGTCTGATAAACATTTTACACTAGACCCAGTTCAATTGCATTTATTCAGAAAGATCAAATTGTGAGTTTCTTGGCTTTGAAAAGCTGCATTCATTTTCACTCTCACTTGTCATGATAACATTGTGCTTGTTGGCCTAACAGATTCTCAGTTGGTGTTCACAGTTACTTAAAAACACTGCCAACTGTTACATTTCTTTAGCACTTCAGAAGTTACAGAAAACGGAAAAGAGCACAGGGACAGGACAGATGCACTGGCAGCCTGTCTGTTAAAGTCACTATAGAAATACACTTAATGTTGATACCAGTTTCTAACTGTGACTCAGAAAATAGATATTAGAGAATATATGGAAAAGTGGAACAAAAACAGAAAGAGAAAGAATACAGGAAGGCATGGGGACCACAGCATTTTATATTGAACTGTGAGACTATGAGCATCTACGGCCGTGCACACAGAAACAACAGCTGAGAATGCCATCGGACATTAGTTGAAGGACAGTTCATGAAGTGCATCAGTCAACAACCTTATAAAGCATTGAACAGTAAGCACATTTTTAGCTGGGACTTGAAAGCATGGCATGGCTTTCTGCAGCTAGGAAGCAATGATAGGACTTCCAAGTGTGTGCCAACAGAACAGGAAAGTAAGCAGTGCTTTTTAGGTAAAGTCATTCCACACCTAGAAAGTAACAATGCTGTTCTGTACTCTGACCAGCATCTCTCCATGTTTTTTGGAAAAGGAGTACTAGTGCAGGAACAAAATAGAGAAAATACAGTAAATGTCTCTTTGGTGTTCTGCCCTCTAGTGTGTGTGCGTGTGTGTGTGTGTGTGTGTGTGTGTGTGTGTGTGTGTGTGTGTGTGTGTGTGTGTGTGTGTGTGAGAGACTAAGTCCTGGACATCCATAATGACCAGAAGAGTTAATTAAAATAACACATAGATAATTATAACATATTTCAAACAAGGCAACAGAAACTATCGCCAAATTACAGGAACAATTAACAGGTAAGATGCCACCCTAATACATATCAACACACCACAGCACATTCACTGCTTTTCCAAAATGCCAATACATCTGGGAAAGGGGGTAGTCACTGGGCTGTAGGAGGTAGCATTTTGATAAATTATACAGACAAACAGAAGCCTGTGTTTCAGACACAGTCCTTGAAACAATCACAACACAGTTCCAGAACCAGTGGGGAAAGCTGAAAGAAAGAGAGGACAACAGCGGAAGTTGATTGGCAGTAGAGGCAGGGTCAGCTACTTATGCAAGGAAAACATAGGGTTAAACCAGCAAAATGTCATTCGATATTTCTGTGCAGAAAGCTTGAAGTTTAGGTTTTACATTTTTGCATAAAGCAACTGAAATAGCCAGTAGATCAGAAATTAATTCCATAAGGAACAGGAAGCTTTATGCAGCTGAAGCAGTCAGAAAGGACTGTATATTGTGTGCCATTCAGACCACATTTTCCAGTGGTGCTGAATAACATCTTACACCATGCTCATCAGATGCTGAAAAAATAACCCATGACTTACTGAAGTTTGCAGACTTTGTGAGCCTCTGCAATATGTATGCTAACATCACTACTTTGAAAACACACAACACTGTACGAATTGTGATCATGTTATACATCTCAGCTTTGCTCAAGAATTCTGGACAAAGCCAAAAGTAATGAAGGGGAGGAGGCCCAAAATCAGGGACATTTTACTTTTTTAATACTACTCTAATTCACTTAAAAAGTTGATAGAATGGAAGGTTTTGCAACAAGATGCATTTTTAAACAATAAGAATATGAAAGTCAAATATGTGGCATTATTGACTGCAGTAATTTCCTGTGGTTTACCAGAAAACCAAAAATGTTATGAGGGACAAGGCAAAAATATGAGGCAAAAACATGGACGGTCTTCAAAGTTCTGCATAGTAAAGAAGTATGGCGCACCCGCGCACGCGCGCGCGCGCGCGCGTGTGTGTGTGTGTGTGTGTGTGTGTGTGTGTGTGTGTGTGTGTGTGTGTGCGTGTGTGTGCGTGTGTGAGTGTGTGAAGTATGCATGTGCATCAGTATAAACCATTTCCCAAGTCTAAACCCATTCATGAGCATTTGCATTTGTCAGCAGTATCTAATGTGGTCACTATTGCTCTGACATCAAAACTTTTAAAACCCACCTGGTTTACCAAAATGGAATTATTTTACTGTTGGCTTATTAAACCCAAAACAGTCTGACAGCAGTCACCACTGCATGTCACCACAGCCCTTTAAAACGTAATAACTAACACTAACTCCTTCCTTCAATCTACATAAAACAAGATTTAGCAGATGTGACATCTTGGAGCCCTTGCAACCATGCAACCATGTGTTATGAAATTAATACTGTGCTGAATGAGAAAAATGCTAACAGAAGCAGCCAGATACTCAAGTAAGTTAAGTGAATGCTTTATTTCCATGCTTTCACTTTACAGGAGTAAAAATACACACATAAAACAACAATAAACATAAATAAATCAGAATAAAATAAAAAAGCACTAAACTAACTAAATACAATAAATATGTTTACTCGAAGGCAAATACTGTATGAAACATGTATATATTTTAGAGATCTCATTAAGTTGGACATGGGTGCATTCTGAAGCTGTAACCACATAAAAATGTAATAAAACTAATTTAGATTATACATTTAAAAGACACAAACATCTGTCTGGTTGCAAGAAGCAAACGAACAGATAATGCTTTCCAAAAACAAATGCCACTAATTCTTGAAGTATATCAAATAAACATCACTTTTTGCTTTTCACCAAGTGGTTCTCAAACCACATTTTCATATCTTACCTAAACGTGTTCTCTTTTGTGGAAGACACTATGGTATATATAAGTCAACACATCATGCTAAAAATATATCTATTTATCTATATATCAATATCTATACACACACACACACACACACACACACACACACACACACACACACACACACACACACACATACGTATATACATATTTATATACTTCATTTGACCAAAATCAAATCACCTAAAGTTCAAATTACCGACAACTCATTTGACTGACTCTCATTTCACCATACTAGATTTTACACCATATACATGCACACTTACAACACCAATGACTAACTCTTTCCCGAACTTAAAAACTACTTATTTACACTCTTAATATAATCCGGACAATATAAAACCAAACTAGGTGGGGGTACACCCTCCACACTCCCCCTAACTATATATAGTAACTCCAGGATTGCACTACAGTGGGAAAAAGGGCATACACCTTTAACTTGCGTTACAGTACTCTACACACTGCCACTACTGCTGCGAATGCACAAAACATCCGGCATATTACTTTAGATACTTCCCATAAATATGTAAAGAGACATACACACATTTAGAAACACTTCAACACTACATTCTACATGACTATCGGTATTCTGACAGTCAGCACTATAAGTTACAGTAATTATTTTCATCACAAGTAAGTCACAGTTGCAGGGAAACCCACATCATGTCTATAGCTTTAAAGTCGGTGAAATGAGAGTCAGTCAAATGAGTTGTCAGTAATTTGGACTTTAGGTAATTTGGTCTCAGTCAAATGAAAGTCAGTCAAATGAGTTGTAGGTGAAGTGAAGTAGACCCATAAACACACACACACACACACACACACACACACACACACACACACACATTGATATGTAAGAAATTTATGAGAATAAAGTACAGTTTTGTACCTACCATGAGTGTAGATGTTCGAGTGTACACCCTGCTGCAGTCATTACACTTGGGTTATCCTGTCATCAGGCGGTCCCGCAGTCGGCTGGAATTCCAAAGTCTTGGTCCAGCGTCGGTTGCTGTCGCTTCTTCCCTGACGTCAGTGCGCCAGGGGTATATATAATGCAACCGATGCCATTTTCTTCAGTTTTTCTTGCCCCAGATGTCAGGTGCCCCCAAAAAGGTGGTCAGTAATTAGTACCAAATTGAGTAAACTTGCACAAACACAAAATCCCTTCAGCTATAAGCAAATACATCAGGAAGGTATTGAAGAGATTTAGCCAGTAGGTCAGAGGGGATGGAGGGAGGGTAACCTGGACTGCAGCAGGGTGTACACTCGAACATCTACATTTATGGTAGGTACAAAACTGTACTATGTTCATCGTGTTACCCTGCTGCAGTCATCACACTTGGTTTTAATCCCAAAGCTAAGGATGGGTGGAGGTATCACAGAAGGTTAGAGGAGGCTAGAAGGCCCTGCAGAACTGCAGTGGCGAAGCCCGCCCTGATCTTGAGTAAAGTGGTAAGTGATAGTGTTTGGTAAAGGTGTGTACTGAACTCCAAGTTGCAGCTTCCAAAATCTCCTTGGTTGGAACCCCCCTGAGAAAGGCTGTAGAAGTAGCTGTTGCCCTGGTAGAGTGGGGCCTAATGGTAGCAGGAACTGGTTTTCCATGATGGGTGTAGCAAAAATGTATGCAATGACCTATCCATTTGGAAATGGTTTGCGTTGATACAGCCTTCCCTTGAGAAGCTGTAGCATAGGATACAAAGAGCTGGTCAGATTTTCTGAAAGCCTTAGTTTTGTCCAAGTAGTAACAAAGTTGCCTGTGAATGTCCAAGGAATGCAGGAGTCTCTCACCTTTGTTCTGGGGATTTGGGAAGAAGGTGGGTAAGTGGATGGTTTGATTTAAAGCCACACTGGAAACCACCTTAGGCATAAAGGAAGGATTAGTTCGTAGAGGAATCCTGTCTTGATGAAAAATGAGGAAAGGTTCCACTGCCATTAGTGCCTGTAGCTCTGAGACTCTTCTAGCTGAAGTTATTGCTAGCAGCAGGGCAGTCTTCCATGATAGGAACTGAAGATCTGCAGAGAAAGCTGGTTCAAAGGGAGGTAGCGTTAGTTTTTCCAGAACAAAAATGAGGTCCCATGTTGGTGTAGGTGCTCTCCTGGGGGGTCTAATGTTTTTTGCCCCTCTGAGGAACTGCCTTAGAAGTGGATGCGAAAATAAGGGTGGATCCGAGTTGTAGTGGGCCAAAATAACTGAAGCATGGATTTTAATGGAGGAGAAAGAAAGTCCTTTGTGCAACATCTCAGTTAAATACTGTAGAATGTGAGGCATGTGAGGCTGAATTGTGTCTTGGCCTTTAGATTGGTTCCAGGCACAAAACCTTTTCCATTTGTCCGAATAAGCCTTCCTGGTGCTTGGCCTCCTAGCTTCCAGAATAACATCCATAACTGCTTGGGAAAGAGGAGCTGGCTGGATGCTTAGTTGATTTGCCATGCAGCCAGATTTAAGGTTTTGAGCTGGCTGTGAAGAATCTGATTGTTTTGTTGTGTGAGTAAATGGGAAATTTGTGGTAATATCCATGGTGGGCTGTGGGCCATATTCCTCAATAGCGGGTATCAGTGCTGGCGTGGCCAGTCTGGGGCTATGAGAATCAGTCAAGGTCTCTCCTTTTTGACTTTCAGAAGTACCTTTGTGAGGAGAGGCAATGGAGGGGAGGCATATACTGTCAGGTTTTTCCAACTGAAAGAGAGTGCGTCCACTTTCCACACTTGATGGTGAAGTGCCCTTGTACAAAATTTTGTTAGTTGATAGTTTTGAGGGCTGGCAAACAGGTCTATGTCTGGAAGGCCCCATTTTTGAGTTATCATTGTAAATACTTGTGGATCTAGTTTCCACTCGTGGGGATCCATGATGTTTCTGCTGAGGTCGTCTGCCAATGTATTCTTCTGTCCTGGCAGGAATTGAGCTTGTAACTGAACTTGGTAAGCCAGAGCTGTGTTCCATAAGGTCATTGCTTGCCTGCACAGAGGGTAGGAGTGGGTACCCCCTTGTTTGTTTATGTACCACATTACTGTGGTGTTGTTCGTCTTTATTGTCAGTTGTCCTGGATGTAATAGATCCTTGAAGGCTGTCAGAGCTTTCTGTACAGCTAGCATCTCTTTTTGATTGATGTGCAGATTCCTTTGATCTGCAGTCCATACGCCTTGAATGCACTGTCCTGCCATGTGAGCCCCCCAGGCGTAATCTGATGCATCTGTTGTGATAGTTTGCCTGGCTGTGGGCAAGGTGAAAGGCTGACCCTTGTTGAGGTGACATGCCTGTGATCACCATAGACACTCCTGTTGTAGGCAGGGAATGAGAGATATCATTGTGTCCAAGCTGTGGCTGTGTTGAGACCATACGCTTTTTAGGTACCACTGTAATTTCCTCATATGCAGCTTTGCAAATGGTATTAGTAGTATGCAAGATGCCATGAAGCCCAAGGCCTGCAGAATTTTTCTTGCAGTTAATTGGGTCTTTGTTGCCATTGTTTTGAAATATTGAGTCAGTTGTAGTTGTTTGTCTGGCGTCAGATAAGCCTTCTGGGCCATTGTATTCAAGCTGGCACCCAGGAATGTCATATTTTGTGAGGGTACTAGTTTTGACTTCTTTTCGTTTACTGTGTACCCCAGGCAATTTATTAGATGTTTCACAAAAGCCAGACGATGTAATAGAATGTCTTTGCTTTCTGCTTGGATGAGGCAGTCGTCCAGGTATGGGTATATTTGAATTCCTCTTTGTCTGCAGTATGCAATTACTGGTGCCAGGCATTTTGTGAAGACTCTGGGCACAGTAGATAAGCCAAAGGGCAGTGCAGAGAATTGGTAATGGGTTTAACCTGCAATGAAATGGAGGTATCTTCTGCAACTTTGTCTGATAGGGACATGCAGGTATGCCTCCTTGAGGTCCAACGTTACTAGCCATGCTTTCTTGCCCAACATGGGAAGAAGCTGCTGTATGTAGTGTTAGCATCTTGAATTTGGGTACTTGTAAGAAGGTGTTTAGAATTGAAAGGTCCAGAATTGGTCTCCAGGCATTGTCCTTTCTGGGAACTAGAAAGAGTCTTGAGTAAAATCCTTGACCTTCCTCTCGAGTAGGTACCAGTTGAATGGTTCTCATGTCCATGAGAGCTGTAATTTGCTTTTGTGCCTCTGCCCATTGATTTTGTGGCAGGATTGGCATTCCTCTTTTCATTGGCAAGGTGTGAAAATGGAATCTGTATCCTCATGAAATTATGTCTAGGACCCATTTGTCCTTTGTGACAATGTGCCAGTTGTCTGAAAAAAGTGTGAGTTTTCCTCCCAAGGGGGCTGCCAAGAGAGTGTTGCTTGGCCAGATGAGGTGCAAGTCATTGAGTTTGCCTTCTGGTAGATTGGGACCTGTCTTCTCCTCCCTTCTGTGTTGTAGTGCCCCATTGGCGAGGTTTGTACTGGGCTTGTGGTTGTTCTCTGCCCCTTGGGCATCTGTATTTACCCCATCTGTGGTCTGTCTGTAGCTGGAAGGGACCAATTTTTTGTTGGCCAGTTTCTGCTGAAGTGAGGGGGCTGTACCTGTAGGAAATCTTTGACTGTCTGCATAGATTTTGCCTTATCCTCCATTTTCTTTAAGACTTCTTCTGCTTTAACTCCAAAAAGAACATCCTGCTGTAAGGGAGCATCTAGAAGTTTTGCTTTAACATGATCAGGTAGAGTTTGTTCCTTTAACCAAGCATGCCTACGTATAACAAACCTAGTGACAGCTGCTCTGCAGGAGGCCTCCAAAGAATCAAACCCACATTGTAAGGTATGTTTGCCCACCTGTTCAGTGACATGCAACAGATCCTGCATTTCTTTCAATTCAGATTGTTGAGGGAGAGTCGTCATTTTTTGCTTTAACTGAGAGATTAGAAATTGCTGATACTTAAGCATGTGAAATTGGCAATTTAGTGCCCTCATAGAGTGGCTGAGGTGTAAACCTTTCCCCCCCACCTGTCTAGTGCTCTGGAATCCCTCTCAGAAGGTACAGGATTTTTAGCCATAGAAGCCTTAGCCCCCTTGGGACCCTGGGAGATTGTCTCTGGGTCAGCAACAGGGCTTTTGTAAAGAAATTTGTGGGAATCAGGCACTCTATAATATCTGTCAGGCTTAGCCAGAGCAGGAGGAAGAGAATCGGGGTTAAAACTGGATTCTAAGTAAACATCATCCACAATGTCTAAAACTGGTGGGATGGCAAGTGGTCTGTGTTGGGGGAAACTCTCTGAGCCTTTTCTTCGAGTCAGAGTAGTCCTGACCTTCCCAGTGAAAATGTTCCCTCATAGTGTGTAAAGTTTCCCCAAAGGAGTAGTCTTCAGGAGGAAAAGCTGAGGGAATAGAATCCTCAGCATCAGAATCTTCATAAGGGGAGAAAGAGTAATCTTGGTCCTCAGAGGAGTCTGAAGAAATGGACACTTGTTCAGAGGATGCATAATCTTCCTCTTGTCTAGGCCTTTTGTCAGGAGGGGGCTGGGAACCCCTGATTAAAGTGATCAAATCTTCAGCCATTTTGAGCATCTGTTTCTTAGGCATAGGGCCTTGAACAGGGGACTGAAGTGCAGTCTTTTTAGATTTAATAGGAGTCTTCGTCTTAGAAAACGATTTAATGGTGAGTGTCGTCAGTCTGAAAACGCCTTCAGAAACCGATTACGTTTCTGCAGCACCATCTTTTTCAGCAATGTCGTCGGTAGGGCCTGCACTAAATGGCTGCGTCGACCTGGTACATTCTGTCAAAAATTCTGAAGCGGTCTCGGGTTCCAGATCTGTGGTAGTCAGGGGCTGCGTCGGAGACTCACTGAGGACCGGAGAAGCAGAGACCGGGCCAGTCAAGGCCTCAGAATATGGCTTAGGCCTGGGCTGTCTGTCCTTATCCTTGCATTTTTTGTGCACGCCGGTAGTCGGTTGCTCCGACAAATTTCCTACCGAAGTAGTGTCGTCCGAAATCAAAGCGTCTTTTAATAGTACACTTATTAAACCTAGCACAAAAACGACAACTAGTGACGTCGTGGTCTGGGCCTAGGCAAGGTATGCAATGAAAGTAGGTTATTGGACAAAGGTTATGACAGAGAAGTTATCTAAGTCTAAATTAAGTATCGTATAAGTAGGTTATTAAAGATATTTGTCTCTCCACAAAGACATTAGCTGAAGCACAGGGGAGATTTTGGCTCTTACTGCTTTGTTGTCTGTCTTGTTATATGTAAGAAATTTTCACAACACTGTAAATACTGACAATATTTAAACCTATAAACCCACACTATACCAGCTAGGCTGCACCTCTTTCAATGTATCTGCTAGGAATTAGGCTTACCAAGAGTGTTACTTCATTTCCTGGAGCACACCTTTTTACTTTCCACTCTGTTCCCAGCTCTGTAATTTTACTTTCTGATGAAACTTTGTTCTAACTTACCCAATCTTTTTTCCATTATATTTAATGCAATAAGTGAATTCTTAGTAAGGTGCCCTTACTGAGCAAATATTTTTTGTTTTCAGCCACGGTTTCATCTCTGGTTGCAGATACACCTCACCAGATATTTGCACTTACCCTACAAAGGATCAACATACTTATTTTCTTTCATGGTGGTGCATGTCTGTACCCCTCAACAATAAAATGCAAAATACTTCTTGTAGAATTCTTTTTATAACAAGTAACTGCTACGTGAAAGTCAAAGAATTTGCATAGCATTGCATTGCATATCTGGATCCAACAAAAGCATTGGCACAACGCAACATATATTGGGCAAGGAGAAAGAGTGTAAAATTAACTGGTACACAATTAATAAGCTTAAAAGCCGGTTGATTAACAGAACAAAAGCAGTTGGGATGGAGGGGGTCAGAGCATTCTTATACATGGTGTACATGACTACTGGAATACCACATTGTTCGTGGTTGGGCCCTTTACCATAGAGTATTGTATTATCAAAGGTAAAAGTGGGTGACCCACTCTGGCTAATCAAATGTCTAGATGACTCCACAGTGGGATTCTTTGTGGCAATGGTGCTGTGGAGAATGGGGACAGTGTGTACTTGTGTTGCTCTGACAACATAAATGTAGCATCCTACAGCTTGGGAAGAATACTCTGAATTTTGAGTACAAAACTGATGGTCATGTACTGAAATCTGTAGCAAGAATAGGTGGAGCTCTTAGCATCAATCAAAATATCTCCATGGTGATATGAAAGGCAGGTTTTCTCACCCTTGTAACACTAAACAGAGTATCAGGGCAATTCACTCCGATGTATGCAACACTGTATGCAGGACTGAGCTCACTAATTATGGACCGTACTCCATATCTTTTGTACATACCTAATTAAAAAAACATGTACAGCTAAAGAAAGTTTCTCACAAAGTAAAACACTGAGTTACAAAATATATGCTACAAAGATAAGTCTAGGGAACTCATGCTGTGTTGATTGCCATATAGGTCTGTATCTCGTCATCAGGGTATTGTCAAACCTATCTCTATTTTAAACACTATATCTGGAACATACAAGCCAATGGGATTAATATCAATCCAGGTAATTCGCTAGTAAAAGTCGATACAATCAATGGGAGAATATGATGATGCTATGACACAGCACCTAAAAAAGATCATGGAATACAGTAGTACTCTCAGTTAAACAATTACCATAATTTCATGGATGGTGCAGTGGTGCAGCAGTAGCATTGTCACCTCACAGCAAGAGGTTCTCTGGTTCGATTCTCAGCTGGGGTGCCTTCTGTGTGGAGTCTGCATGTCCTCCCTGCGTTCGTGTGGGTTTCCTCCAGGTGCTCTGGTGTCCTCCCACATTCAAACACATGCATCTGGAGTATTTCTCCCCGGGCCACTGAAAATTGGGTAAGTTCCAAGTTGGACTTTCCCGGTAAACAAATAAATACATTTCTGTTTTCAAGAAATCACACATTGATTGTATACATTATTTATTCATTCATTCATTCATTCTCCATTACCTGCTGTATTTTATACAGGCTCATGGGTTGCCAGATCCTATCTTGGCACTAAATGGGCACAAGCAGAAAATGAATCTTAGACATGATGGCATTCCATCAGACACACATTCCCATGCAGATGATGCATGATATACACATAGCTATTGGCAATGTAGAGGGTACACCCTTCCACTTTTGGCTTGTCTTTGACATGTAAGTAATGACGGCACCATACCTCTCAACTGTTCAGATTTTTGCCTCATATTTTTGGTCTAGTCCTCAAAAATTTGTTGTTTTCTGACAAATCTTTGAGGATTGAAGTCAGTGAATAATGACATTTGAGTTCCAAACTTCACACCACTCAGAAATTGCATGCTAATCAAATCTTGTTATTTTATAAACGTTCTACGTTTATAACAGTAATATTTTAAATTGTTCCTATTTTTGGACTTTTATCCCTCCATTAAATTTGCTCTGTGCAGAATTCTTGTGCTAGGAAGTTGAGAGGTATGGATGACACCCAGCAAAAACCTGTGTTGACTCAGGGAAGGCATGCAGGCATCTGTGAGAAAGCAGTGCTGAACATTGCATTACTATACCAGCCTTAACTTACTGATTAAAAAATTGGAAAATGAGGTTACATTACTCAAGCTTCTAGAAGATTAGTAGAATGCAACTATAAACCAACAACTGTTACAATATATGTCACAGAAGCAATAGAATTTTTCTGAAATATAGAAACAAATGCTAAAAGTATTATTTTCAGCATTTCAGCTTCAAAAAATGCATTACCTATGGGATCTCGCTTCATGAGCCATGTCATTAACATGCAATTCTTTCAAAAAGCATAATTTCACTTTAATTTTGTGAAATCACACTTCTCTCAGAATTTAATCATTTGCATAATGACCTATACAATGGTCATGTTAAAAAATAAATAAAAATACTTGTAATAACTAAACCAGTGATGTTTCATTTGATTTGGAAGAAGCATACCCATAGCCTTAGTGAATCCTGAAGTTTTGATGAAAAAGGCACAGGATATATATTTCCAAGGATAATGTCAAAAATACAGAATGAGTCATGAGTGAAATCAAAACAGAAGTGCATTTCTGACACTTTCAGAAGCATACTGCCCTTTTGGAGGGGGAACTACTTCCATCAAAATATATGAAGATTTACATTTTAATCATTATCATTTTAAAAAGAACCACAAGTTTCCATAATAATGCTCTCTAATGTGGACAGTACAGGGCGATGCCATATTTTTCAGCAATAGAAAGGCCTGGGACTACCTCTGGTGTCCACTCCTTGTTATAATTATAATATTGCAATTAGAGGAACTTGTGACGACATTCATTTATTCATTAATTCATTTATTCATTTTCAAGTACGTGCTTTATTTTTCTTAGTCAAGGAGGTGCTGGAGCCTGTTTGACAACAGGGTAAAAGATATAAAACCAGTCTTGGATGGGAAGCTAGTACATCTCTGGATGCATTCACAATCACACACATGCACACACTCAGATATACACACACACACACACACACACACACATGCACACACACACACACACACACACACACACACACACACACACACACACACACACACACACACACACACACACACACTCAAGCCCCCCCCACCCACCCACCCACACACACACGCACCTACAGATTAACTCATGTGATGTCCTTCCATCACTACCTAGATATGATCATCTTGTGATCACTGAATTCATACAACTCTCATATAGAACATAGAAGTTAAATGTACAAATCAGGGGAAAAATACTGAGCACAGATTATAGGAACACAGGGAAGTATTTGAAGAATAATCTGTTATTATAGTTTTCAAGAATATGAATGTGAATACAAAGTGGAATCACTTAAAAGAAATTATTAATAATGTTAAAAGTGTTCAAAAAAGATTAAAGAGGTGAGTAGGCATTTGTTATCTTTTGGGGTCATTAGTCTTCAGACAAAAAGTTAATGTAATTAAGAAATAAGTTTAAAAGATGGAACAAACTGAAGACACAGAGACATTAAATAAATAAATAAATAAATTAGATAAATTAAGTTGACAGTATAAAAACACTTTCTTCAAATATGTTTGAAAAGGGAAAACTATACAGGCCATGTGTGATCACTACATAGTAACATCATTACAGGGGAACTACTTATTTACACTCTTAATAGAATCCGGACAATATAGTAACATCATTACAGGGGAACTACATGCTGATAACCGCTTTTGGAATGGTTTGTTCACTTAGATGTAAATACAGCTAGTGACATCCTCAGTTGGTAAATGACCCATCCTTCCTACGTTTACAAGGAGAGGACACTGCCCATCCTTTAATTAGATTTGATTATACAGCAGCATCTAGACTTGATGGAATCAACAGACATTTTAAATCTCTAAGGGAATGTTTATCCCCTTCTCTTAAAATAACCTGCAGGACTATGACGAGAAAGCATATATTCGTGAGGACTGGAAGGTAGCAATGGCCACACCTTCTTTCAAGAATAAGGGCTAATGGAGCAGCATCAGTGATTACAGGCCATTAAGCCTGTTACTTAATAGAAGGGAAGATTATGCAACATGTGGTTTTGGATATTCTATTGATAGATTATCAACTTGCTAGATTGCTCAATCTACATTAGAATGTATGCACTAAAGACTGGTCAATACAAACATGTAATCAATTACAGCAATATAATATTGGCAACTGAAAATATGTCATGACACTGTTTATATCATAGGAAGTTACCAGGCTAATGGCCCTAGAGCCCTTACAAGCCTAGCCGAGTATTATCTCTGCTTTTTATACAGTTAAGCACACCAAACTAATAAGCTAGTAGATTTATTTATTTTTTCTTAATTTATAATTGTATGTACATCGTAGTGGTTCAGTAACAGAAGGTAGTTAGTTTGCTACTGGTCAGCATACAGATTTATATGTGATTACTAGCCCAACAACACTAAAGGGCTTTTTTAAGCAGGGCCATTCTTCCCGAATGTACTTGACAGGTTTTTATACCTCTCATTTTAAAAGAGGTACAGCTTGGGTAGGAGTGGTTGAGTATTTACAAGCTGTCTCTGTCTAAATGGGACACAGATGGTAGAGCAGGTATCCACTAGGAAGAAGTGCAGAACTAACTAAAAAAATAAGCCACCCTGGCATAATCACAATGTTAATTTGCTGCACATCCCCTAGTGTAAAATGTTGCACACCCCTAGTGTAATGTCTTATCTGGTAAGGTCAGACCACAAAATGGCCTCCTTTGAAGTAAAAATAAAATCTGGAACCTCAGCTAACCCTGGAATATTCAGAAATTACTCTAAGGCTAACTTCCTACTATTAACTGATAACTTGGCAACATTTCAAGCCCTCATAATCCCTGAAAACACTACTGTCTACATGGAACTGTTCACAGAAACCTTATACATGCACATTAATAGCTGCATAGAGGCAGCTGTACCCACCAGGAAGAAGTACAGAACTAACTCAAAAATCAAGCCACCCTGATGGAATCACAACCTCAGTAAGCTGTATAACTGAATGAAGAAAATCATGGCAACATTTAGGAGGTGCAGCACCCAGCAGGATAAAAACACTCTCATCAGACTAAACAAACAACTCAGAGCACATATAAAGACTACCAAAGCCAAATGTGAGGTAAATTTGGCCTCCCCGCCCAAGGATAACCACAAGGCATTCTTTAGCTATGTCTGCAACCTCAAAGGCAATACACAGTTATGGGCAGAGCGCATTGTTAATGAGCCACCTATACTGAGACAGAAGATACAGCAAACCTACTGGCTGACAAATTCAGCTCCAACTCTGCCCTTCTTTCCTCCTCAGAAAATACCATCAAATATAATTCTCCCTGCTATCACTAGGGTACAGGCCATTAATGCTCTCTCTAAGGCCAAGAACACTATCAATGGGCCCAGACAATATCCCAGGATGCCTTCTAAATAGCATGAAACATGACTTGTCAAGCCCTCTGGAATTGCTATTTAACTGTAGCCACCAAAAAGGCTTTGTGAATGGAGAACAGCAAAGTCATTTTTCGGCACAAAGGTGGGCCATCTACAGACTATTGAAACTACAGATCCAAAAGTCTCACTAGTCTCACATGCAAAGCCATGGAAAGAATTATCAGCGAAATGATTGATAATGACATAGGAAACCTCCAGACACTGGACTCAACCCACTTTAGTTTTGTCAAGGGCAGGTCATGTCAACTGAACCTGAAGGACTTCTTTTAGAAGGTCACCAAAGCAATGGATGATGGGAAAATGGTTCACACTGTCTACCTTGACCTGGCCAAGGCATTTGACACAATACCCCACTCAGGCAATGTTGACAAACTCAGGATGTTGGGAATAAAACCTTATGTCACCCTCTGGATAGTCAACTGGCTCACAGACAGGATCCAGGAAGTTAAAATGTAGTTTCCACCTCTACAAAGAGGTCAGTCAGAAGTAGAGTCCCTCAGGGATCAGTCCTGGAACTGCTCCTTTTTGGCATTTACTTCTCTGTACTCAAGGCCAATGTCAATGGCCTATGGCTGACTAAACTTACAAATGACTGAAAATTAGGAACAGTCATAGAATTCCCCACTGATACAAATATTATCCAGAAAGGGCTGACACAGACAAATAACTGGCATCAGAGCCATGGGCTAAAACTAAATGCCAAGAAGTGCATAACAGTAATCTTCAGGAAATCATCCACCCCTGGTAACTATCATATTGACAACATACCCCTAAGAGTTGACCCAGTAGACAGGAACTTGGGGATACACAAACAGTAATCTAGCATTTGACCATCATTTGTGTACGGTAGTGAGGAAATCATTCTATTTTCTGCAATGTATAAACAAAGGGTATGACATCTAGGTCCAAGGAAGTCATTGTTCCACTGTATTCAGCATTCATCAGACCTATCATTGAGTACAATGCTCTCTTTGGCATGTACCTAACCAGGCATATCCAACAATTGGAACATCCACAGAGGTTCCTCATTAGAACACAGGGCATAAGCAACATGTCCTATGTAGACCACCTCAAGGCCCTATCTCTATATTCTCTCTCCTACAGGCTGTGGAAGGTAGATCTATGCCTGGAATACAAGGCATTGTCAGACCCCTCCCTGATGTACCTCCTTCATATCCACAAAACAAACAGCACCAGAATTACCCATTCTAAAGACTTAAACGTTGCCTGTGATATAAATAGGACCTGCTGAAGAGACAGATATGTATCACAGAGACTACCCTTTCTCTGGAACAGGCTCCCCATCCATGTGAATCAGAGGTCTTCCCTAACTTGGAATAATGGATGGGGAACAGAAAATTCATCCCTTGGTTGGCACCTATGTTTCTAATGCATGCAGGCAGCCTGTAAATAGTCCATCTCCCATGCCCCTGCTTGTAAATGTTTCATCTCCAAGCCCCTGCTTACACTCATCAATGGTTACAGAACTTGTCAGAGATTTGGGATGAACATTTAGGCTTAAAAGGCCCATGTGGTCATTAGCCTGGTAAACGCCTATGAACCTATACATTTACTATTCCCCATCCACTGATTCAACTTGCACTTGAATAAGCATGGGTAGGAGCTCTTCTTCACATGGCTGAGAAGCCTGTTCCAGAGAAGTGGTAGTTTCTGAGACACATACCTGTCCCTTAAACATGTCTTATTTATGTTGCAAACAAAACTTAGTTCCTAGATCAGTTATTACTGATGCTATTTTTTTTTGCACTTAAGCAACAGGTCTGTAAGGGCTGGATCACATGATGCTTTAAGGCCAGGGACAGACCCCCCCCCCCCAGCAGTCTGTAGAAGACCAAGTACAAGGATAATGCTTTTAGACAGTCTGCATAAGACATGTTTCTATGCCATCTATTATTTTGTGAGTAACCTCTGTGGATGCTTCAGTTGTTGCACATGCCTAGTCAGGTAAATACTGTAAGGGATATTGGACTCAGTGATTGGTATAATGATGCCCAAGTACAATCGAGCAATTACACCTTTGGACCTAGATGCCATACCTCTGCTTATAAATTGTGCAGTGTAGAATGATTCCCATACTGCAGTAGATGCATCGTTGTCAAAGGCTAAGTCATTGTCTACATGCATTCCTAAATCTTAGATATGTGTTAGCAATAATATCCAGGGGTGGTCATCTTTCTGAAACATCATTGGCGAACTTGGTCAGAAGCCTTTAATGTTGGCCTTAGTAGATGCCAAAATGGAGAGCCTGCTTCAGGAAGTAGACCCACCCATCCTAACTTATTGTGTCCTATCTGTGAGCCAGTTGGCTATCCAGTAGGTGACACCGATTTATACCTAATTTCATGATCTAGCTACCTATCCAGTAGGTGACACCAATTTATAACTAATTTCATGATCTATCTACCTATCCAGTAGGTGACAGTGATTTATATGTAATTTCATGATCTAGCTACCTATCCAGTAGGTGACAGTGATTTATATGTAATTTCATGATCTATCTACAATGCCTGAGTGGAGTATTCTATTGAATGATTTGGCCATGTCAAGGCAGGAATTATGAACCATTTTGCAATCATCCATTCCTTTGGTGATCTTCTCAAAAAAGTCCACCAGTCTGAGTAGGCATAACATGCCCTTGACAGAACCAAACTGTGTTGGATCCAATGTCTTAAGGTTTCCAAGGTCTTTATTTTTCAAGTCCATGACTAGTCTTTCCATGGCCTTAATTATGAGACTAGTCAAGATTATAGGTAAGTAGTTTCCCATATCTGTGGATAGCCCACCCTTGTACAGAAGGATGACAGTTGCATTCCTACATTTGCCTAGCACAAGCCTGTTTAAAAGCTATGATGGAATAATGCTTCATGTGGGCCCTATACATCATGTTCTATGCTATTAAGAAGGCATCCTGGGATATTATTAGGTCCCTTCAGTCAGTGTTTTTAGCCTTGAAGACTGCACTGATATTGTTTCCTGGTGATATTGGGAGAGCTATGGTTGGGAGTACTTCAGGAGAAGTGTCTTCGGGAGAAAGCAGGACAAATTAGGATATGAATTTATCAGCCAGTAGATTTGCTATCTCTTGGCTACATTTACAATTTGTTGAGCTCATTGCTGTACATTGCCTTTGAGTTTTGGGACAAAGCTGAAGAATGCCTTGTGGTTGTCCTTATTCTGGGTGGCTACCTTTACTTCAAACTTGGCTTTGCTAGACTTAAAGGAAAACTCTATCTTAGAACTCAAAAAACATATTTATTTCATTGTATATTTGTTTTTGAGGTATTTTAATGCCTCAAAATCACTCCAAGTGCTTTTTTTACAATTTTAATGTTTCTCTCAGAATGGCGGATGGTGGGGCCTACCTCGGTAATGTGATCTTACTTTCTTGCTTTCCTTCCTTCTTCCCAGAATACATTTCAAGTCCTCTTTATATGACTCATGCCAGACATAAGGAAGTGCTGCTGTTTTCTCATGCCATTAAAATATAATGGCAGGACTGTGAAGCACTGTCATCTAAACACACATTCTGTAAAAGAGCTGCTTCTCTGTTTACCTGACTGTGCCTCATTTATCTGTCTGCCAGAGCTTGTTCTATGCTATAAATAGCTGTTAGCTACCTGCAGCAAAAGAAAGCAGATAGAAACAGTTTTTTTGTAAGAAGAGTCTTTTGTGGTCCTAACAAACTTGATAAACCCTCCCCGGGTTCATATTACGTTATCGAAAGATAACATAATCGAATGGCCGAAACATCGAAACGGCCGCATTTCAAAACTTTTATTGTGGGGGACTGCACTCTCCACACCCCCCGCCAAATATATATTCCAACATCGAGATCGCACTACAGTGAGGAAAGGGCAAATATCCCAAACTTCACTGTACTGCGATCCCACAATTCAAACTTCGAAATGCAGCCATTTCGATGTTTTGGGCATTCAATTACATTATCTTTCGATAACGTAATAGGAACCCACCCTCCCCCATACTCTCATGCTAAGCTGTGAAAGCTCTTACTGCAGTAAATAATACTTGCTGTACATTTACAAGTGACAAGAAGTAGGACTCTAAACTTATTCTGCATGCTACTTCCCAGTGCCTTCAGTAGGAGGATTTTTCTGTCTCTTGAATGATGCAGACTTAAAATGTGCTTTACTAGTTCCTCAATTATTTCTGTCATGTTCCCCCTCCTTTTTTCTATTTCACATTTATTTATATTTTGTTAACCAGGAAAGTGAACTGGTCCCAAGACCCTTTTCAGCCACAACATAAGCTACACTGGCAAAGATAATAACAATGATTAAATACAGTTATCAATACAAAGAAAAAAATACTGACAGAAAGACATTAACCAAGATTGCAAGTGGAACACACAGCCAATGTGTGACAGTGACAAAGTAAATCATTGAGCAACATTTACTAGAATGTATACATTAATAATGCTTAACTATACTATGTTTATTATAAATAATTAATTGTATGCACACATATTACACACACACACATATATAGTGTGTGTGTATGTGTTTCTGTATGTGTATGTATATAAAGTACATGTGTACAAAAGTGTGTGTGTGTGTGTGTGGGGGGGGGGTGCTTAAAATGGTAAATGCATTTATACTCTACAAGAAAAAAGTATTTACTGACTTTTCTCTAAATGTCCCAGAAATCTTTGCTACTACTTAGAATTCCAATACTGTGTTGCTGCATATGTAAATTTGTCAGAAGAGTTGACAATTGCCTTTAAACCCCTGACTTGATCTAATTGCTTTGCTTTGGTTTGCTATGAAAGGGGAATGTTAAGTTCTCCTCCCCTCTGCAATAAAGATAGTGGAAACAATTCCACAGCTGTCTTTTTTTTTTTAGGGTGGCCACAGTGGTGCAGCGGTTAGTGTTGCCACCTCACAGCAAGAGTTCTCTGGTTCGATTCTTGGCTGTGGTGCTTTCTGTGTGGAGTCTGTATGTCCTCCCTGTGGTCATGTGGGTTTCCTCCGGGTGCTTCGGTTTCCTCCCACATCCCAAAGACATGCTGTAGGTGGATTGGACAATCTAAATTGGCCCTAGGCCTGAGTGCATGCGTGTGTGTGTGCCTTCTGTGGAAGGTTGGGCACTGGGCTAGCAACTCGACACCGTAAAACTCCACTGCCAATTATAAGCAGACAGGTGATCTGCTGTGGTGACCCCTAACTGGGAAAAGCCGAAAGAAGAAGAAGCTTTCTGTCTTTTTTTAGATCAGCTGCTGTGTTTCTGACATTAGCAGGATTAATTACCCATCCAAGATGTACAGCAGTACCTGACAAGGTAAACTACAGATTTAACTGTGTCTATGATATGTCATGCAGGTGGAGACAAATTTCTCTGTACTGTATGAGAGAAGTTGAGTTTTAAAAAAAAGTAAGTAGGCTTTCCCTTTCTTTGACTCCAATGCAAGGAAATAAAAGTTTTAAAAACTACAAACAGGTTTCTGGTACATACACAATGCTGGAACCATATTGCAGGGAGAAAAGAAACCTAACGATTGAGTTAAACTGTATGAGAGGGTGGAGTTTTCCTTTAATTAGTTCTCTGAGCTTTTTATTTAGTTTGATGAGGGAGTTCTTACCTTTCTAGGTATTACAGTTTCTATGTTTAGGGATCCTTTTATATGCAATATATTTGGTATATGTTATGTGATTTGGTGTGACAATTACATTTTTTTACTGTTTTGTACTAAGCACTGAGGTAGGGATTTTATTTTTTTTTATTTTGATTTGTGTTTATTCCATGTTTTTATGGGGTAGTTCCACTTACATAGTTATTCAGTTTTATTTGCCACTGTTTATTTTTGATTGATATCCGTGTGCTTTAGGAGTTTGTGCTTAGCTAGTTATTTTTGCATTGTGCTTCTTTAGGTTGACTCCTAGTGTTAAAATAAATATCTTGTTATTTTTGTAGTTTTGATTAGGTCTGGTTGATTGATGATTAAGTTCAGTGCTGGATTGTACAAAATCAGGGCAGCCTGGTATAGACATAATGCTTGGTAAGTACAGCTGCCCTGACCTTCAGAGATCATTGAAGTACATAATATCAAGCTGGCAGGTGGAAGAAGAGTCTCACTGAAGCAGGCTATGGCACTGTCACTACAGAGGCACACTCAAACTCAAGCCATTTCCACGTACCACAGAAAAATGATTGCTGTGCATTACCTGAAATCTTTATGCTCGAAACAGGATCTACCTTCAAGACGTATGATACACATGCATCATGTTATGTATTCACAGCATCTCCTCCTTGCATTCTGTGATCACAAGGCATAACACTGAGCAATGGGGGAATACTGTATAAACTAAAAATGAAAATTATTAGCAGCCACTGTGCTAAGGATGAATGAAGCAGAAAGATCTGCTACTGTGTCTGTGATGGGTGCATACAGATGTCTGGCAGACTATAGCCCAGAATATTGATGTGTGCAACAAAGCAACAGTGCTCTCCTGCAGTTGTACTAACTGAGAACCTACAACATTCCATCATCTACATATCAGGGCTCATATCAGGTGACTGGAAATATGCTGGTCTGTGTTTGTGCTGCCAAAATGATGTTTGTGCATACGTTTTTGATGTGTCTGGGGTAGTAGCTGTATAACCAGGGCTATGTTTCACTCAGGCAGTACAAGTTATACCTCACACAGTGTGTGAACATTCTTATATGTGTGCATAAATATAAACACATAAAGAGTTAAACATATGGCAAGTACAAAGAACTCAACAAAACCCATTACATCACAGACACAAAAATGCCTGTTTTCAGACATAACAGGAACATGTTATTTTTGTTACAAGAAGCATACACAACACACATATACACCTTTGTATAACTATAATTCAGTTCTGTATCAGCATTAGACTACATACTAATTACCATGCAAAGTCCTGGATATTTTCAGCAGTACAAAACTGCAGTGCTGCTACCTTTAATAATCATTCTGTGGTCCACACAATCATTAGCACTGGGAAGTCTAGTATATTTATTAAAACATGCAGAATGTGAAAAGCAAAGCTTTCGAGTTACACCAACTCTTTCTCATTGCTGATACAACCATTCATTTTCACTCAAGTATAAATAGTATAACCTTTAAAAGAGAAAGAAATTTAAAACACAAATTATCCTATAAGGATTTAATATCTAAAGATACCAATGTTGAGAGATTTAGGACAAAAGGTATAGTTCCATGTTTTAATTGTTCGTTTTGTAAAAATATAAAATACAGATACTTTTATATATCCGATTACAAAAAAGTATTTTCTTTTAACACTTTTGCTACATGTGTTACTGAAAATATTGTATATATTGCTTACTGTGTTGCATGTGATGACTTCTATATTGGTAAAACTAATCAGAAGCTAAAAGATAGAATAAGTTCACATTTACCTGAAATAAGAAGGAAACAAATACCCTATGTAAACATATTATAGTGTGTGGGATTGAACACAGTTTTAAATTTAGAGTAATACAGGAAGTAAAGAATGAGATAAGGGAGGTGATATTGTAGTGAAAACTGAAGTTGCAGAATATAATTGGATAAATTACTTTAGGGCAGATAAGCCTCTAGGCTTAAATATGAAAAATACTGTTACCTATTTTGAAATCTAAAAGAGAATATATTTGAATGTAATTATATGCATTTAAACATATTTATACAATGCTGCATATATTTCTAGTATTTTAAATGTATCTGTGTTTTTAAAGGCTGATTTATGTTAAATAGTGTTAAATGATTGTGTGATTAATTTATTGCTGGGTTATAATATTTATGCTTGAGTAAAAATGAATGTATCAATATTGAGAAAGAGTTGGTGTAACTCAAAATCTTTGCTTTTCACATTCTGCATGTTTTAATAAATATATTGAATGTTTGAGTTCCTGCTTCTATTTTCTTGGTGACTTCTGCAACTGGAACTTCTATTGGCACCTGTGGATTTACTTATTTTGTTGGACTTGAACCTAGGTCTTACACATTGAAGGACATAATTTTGACTGTCTCTCAGAGAGTAAGTTGGCTGTCTGAAGTGCAGCTTTGATTATGGGGAAATGACAATGTCCTTCAGTGTTTATTTTTAAGTTAAAGCATGAAGGGTGGCCCTACTTTTAGTAGGTAGCCATCCCAATTAGTTGAGTAGCTGGTAGTGATGGGTCCTTGGTTGTACAAGCATGGCAGATCTACGTGTGTTATTTACAGCCATCTGAATGGTGTATGTTCTATTGCAAGAGTGAAAGGTAATTAATGAAGGTCATATATTTTAATTTGGGAATGAAAAACATTTCATGCTATGGCTTTTATTGCATTTGGTGACAAGATGTGGTTAAACTTGTAGCAGATCTGAATGTGTTGCATAGTTTTAGTAAGATTAGAGAATGATCCATGGTTAGGCCAAGCCATTTTGCTGTGTGACATTGGGAAGGGAATCCCCATTGCTGTCTAGTGATGTAAGATTGTGGAGATAAAGAAATGTATTGCTGGAGCCAAATACCATGATGTTGGATTTCTGGGTTGTTAACTATGAGATTGCTAGTAAGCATCCCTTCACAGAATGAAGGAAAGAGAGGATTGAATTCTTGTTTGAGTGTGAGGTTTTTTCTATCCTCTAGCAGGAGCAGATCACCTCTGTACATCATCATCATATTTGGTAGGGAGAGGCTGACATTTAGATTATTAATGAAGAGGGAGAAGAGAAGTGAGACTAGCACTGAGACTTGTAGCATCCCCATATTGAGTGTACCACATTTACAGAAGTTATTATTTCAGAACACTTTATAGGCACAATCAGAAAGGTAGCTCCCCACCATTATGGGGAGTTTCTGCCAAAATTACATTTTGCAAATTTCTTCAGCAGCAGAGGAGAAATTTTAAAGTCTATGAAAAAATTCACTTTTAAGAAGCTGTTACTGATATTGTTAAAAATGCCTTCCTTCTGCTACACTGTTACAGTGTTATAGTCCCCACTTGCTCAGAGCTCTAACTGAGACACCATGAAGCTTGTCTCCAGATCCCTTGTGTTCTACATGTTAGATACAAAAACTATTGAGGCCTTTTTTAAATAACCAAAATAGGAATGAAGGCAACTTACTATCATCTCTATTTGTAGGTCTTGTTAAAGCCTTTGACACTGTTTCCCATCGCAATCAATTGCCTGAATGACCCAGTCTCAGACTAGATCATACAGCCCTGTCTTGGTGCCAAAGCTACCTAACCAATATACAACAAGCAGTAAAATGTCAAGAAGACCTTTCTCTACCTCTCCAAGTTATGGTAGGTGTCCCACAAGAATCCATATTATGTCCAATTTAGTTCAACGTATTCACAAATAAACCTCACAATGCCACAAACTTGACTTCTATTGTGTAATATGCAGAAGACTCAACCTTAATCTGTTCAGCTCCATCCCTCTCCAAGCTCCAAGAACTCACGCAACTTTCTTTCTCAGCAGTTGAATCCTGGCTAATCAATTCCCAATTGTTCCCAATCCCAAACAAAAGTAAACTAATAATCTTTCCATATCTTTCCATGTCATAACACCAAAATAGAAACAGTAACCCAAACTAAGTTACTAGGTGTTCTAATTGATGCTAAATTAAAATTCGACCAACACTTTCTGCAGTTTATTAATAAAACATATTAAACTAAGCTGCTTCTACAGAGCAAAACCTTAACTCTCTGATTCCACTTGACAGTCAGTAGCCAGAACTCATCAACTCCCAGCCCATCTCTATGCATCACCAATTCTCACCAACTTGAATAAAACAGAAACATAAAATAATTATAAGTGATACTTAAACACTCAGTGAAAATCTGGGCCTTTGTTTTTGTCTGAAAAAAATTGAAGCCTGTATAAACTAAAGCCCTGCTGGTGATTTCCTGCTGTGTTTCCCATCCGCCTTTCCATTTGTCCATCTACTTTTTAAACCTGGTGATTTTAAGCTGCCTGCCCCTACTGTAAATTGAGCTTAATAAGCTCCTCCCTTTCTACACTGATGTAGATATCCTAAATTATTTATTTGCCTTTCCTTGTGCTTATATTGAAAAAGTGAATTTTGCCTCCCGTTGTCTGTTCTACTTGATCTGACTTCATTATCTAACTAGCTTTTGGATAAAGTAGTGTATTTTTACATTCTAGCAAACAATTGTTTTTACATCAAAAGAGGTTAGTGGATTTTCTCTCTAGTGTACTGGGAGACAGCCTGGTCTGTTTAGGTTGGGGGAACACTTGCAGTTTCTGAATGTACCTTTGTTGGCCGGAAGGCTTATTATCAACTTACCTTGTTTTTAGTTCCTTTATAAATTCTGTACAATTGAATGGCTCTTGGCTCATTTATTCAAAGTAAAGTACTTATATTGAATAGTCGCACTTTTATAAATTGTTGAAAGTACACTGCTGTAGCTATATATTTAAGTCTGTTGTAGTAGCATTTTGTACTGTTTAAATTTTTAAGGTAGTGTTTCATTCCAGACACTCCTTTACTGTGCTTTTATACTAGGAGGACTGGAATTATTCATCTAGTAGCAGGAAGTGTTTACTTGGTCTGTCTGAGCTAAGAAACACACAGATGGGTTCTAAGTATTTTTTTGCACTTCTCTGCACTTGATTTGCACTGCATTTAAGCCTCACATTTGCGGGTCATAGCACGCCATGCAACAGGGGTTGGAGGTGCCCTGTATAGGCACAAATGCTTTGAAACTCAAATTTTCCCTAGACATCTGTCAGTGGAAGCCTCCTAAGCTTCTCTACTGCACAATGAGCACACTGAGCAGTGCTGCCACACTTATTATCCATAGCCTTCAACAGAACAAGCCCTTTGTTAGTGTAGCACAAAAAATGGTAAAAGTAGCCCAATCCCTTCACTAATAGTACATATGGTAAAAACCTGCTATAATGGAAGGGCAGTTTCCCATCATTTCACCGGCCAGCTTGATTGACATGGGCATTCTTAGGTAAAGTAGTAAATACCTCATGGATAATGACAACCACTTACTCCTAAAACAAACAAATACCCTATGTGAGAGATGTAATTACACTATGGAATTGGAATCAATTCTCTCACGTAACAACAAACTGGACATCAAACAGAACGAAAAATAAAAAATAAAAAACATGGAAAAAATAGCACAGTGGCAGGAAAGAGAACCAGCTTTATTCGTGACTAAGTGCTTTCACCTTCAAATCCTAGGCATCATCAGAGTCGCTAAACATACACATCACTTCCTTTTTATAGTAAAATACACATGACATCATCAAAGTCACTCAACATATACATCACTTCCTATTTATATTAAAATACACATGACATCCAACATATAAAAACGTAATCATTGCAATTGTAGTTTAAAATTCTGTGCAGTATAATTGTATTAAATATAAAACCTATATTAAACATGTTAAAAATACTAAAATTTGTAAACCACCCTTTTAACATAATTAAAGAATGCACACTAGCTGAATTAAATTTTAAAAGACTTCCATTTGAGAAGGGGTACAATAGAAATATTGTCATTAATACCTGGGGAATTCTTAACACTTAGTGTCAATTGCCATTTTGTTTCTCTTAGTTCTAAAATCACTTTAGTATTGCCACCTCTTCCCCTTTTCTTCACTATGTCAATAATGAAAAAAAGAAACCTCTTAAAATTCTGACATATGACAGAATGTCTATAAAGGGTACTACTTGTCTTCTTATTTTTAATGTCCCTCACATGCTCGGCAATTCTATCTTTCAATCTCCGTATGGTTTTACAAACATAGAATGCCGAGCATGTGGAGCATGTTGCTAGGTATACAACACTTGTAGTATTACATGTTCCCCTACCAGGACATGACAAAGTGTGGGGATAGCCATCCACAACTACATAAGGGCCATCGTTGATATACTTGCAATATTTGCAAGAACCACACTTGTACATCCTAGACACATGACCCCTGTCCTGATCTATCTCTCGCAATTCAAGAAGATCCTTGAAATTACTTCCTCTACTGTATACCACCTTTGGTGCTACACCTAACCTCTGTTTAAGATCATCAACCAGGTTGTCAGCACACACACTTCACCTCTCACACAAAATGAGGTCATACTACATAAACCCACATACATACACAGAGATTGGAAAACTACCAAAAGATTAGAGATGTCCTGAATGTAAATCACTTGCACACACTGCTATGCAATAGAAACCACTACACATCAAACGTACACCAGTGTCTCAACAAATAAGACCCTAAGGCACAACACCACAAAACCTAATGTCTTGGTCATAGGCGACTCCATAGTGAGACACACAGATGCCCCCCTCAGCAGGCTGGACAAAGAGAAGGCCATAATCAGGTGCCAGGATCCATGAAACACACATGCACACAGATCATTCAACAAGAAGTACCATTATGACTCTGTCAGAGTCAATGTTGGGGTGAATGACTTGAGACATACCTCACTGTACTATATGAAGAGGGACATGACTGAACTCTCAGATTATGTGTCCCAGGCAGTTATGTCCCTATCCCTAAGCAGCATTCTTCCTTCACCCAGGATGATGCCACAATATGAACAAAAAGTGATCAACCCTAACAACTAGTTTATCTTGGTCAGTCCAGCAGGGAAGACATGGTTGATAGGCCGTGCTACTTTGCCAAAGATGGTCTACACCTGTCTCCTCTAGGCTTCCATATACTGGCAAAGGTGCTTGTTTTCCCCATAGTGCCTTTTTTAGGCAATGTCAAAACAACAAAATTTCTGACATAACAAAATCCACTCAAGACAAGCTCAGGGTTCTGCTACTAGGAGTCTAAACATAAGACTGCATTCCCTGAAAAGCACTCCTCACCTTGGAAGATGCTGACGTCTGTGCAGTCACTGAGACATGGTTCAAGGCCATGGAGAGCACTCCAGCCATGTAAGGCTACAATGCCTTATGCATGTTCAAACCTCAAAATAAGCGTGAAAGAACCGAAGGTGGAGGTGTATCCATCTTCATTAAAGCCAAGTACACTTCAAGACTGGTCAAAAAGTATGGCTTTCTCAAACTACTCCATGTCCAATTAACTACAGACAAAATACCCTACCTCACCACCATGAACCAAGAAAAGCACACTCCCTATCTGGAGTCACTCACCATACAGCCCAAAACTTTAGTCATGGAAGATTTCAACTATCCTTTCATTGACTGGGTGACATACATGAGCACAAAGATGCTCACCCAGAGGTTCCTGGACTTTGTCAATACAAATGCTCATGAACAGATAGTATGCACCCCGACAAGGGACTCAACTGTCCTAGACATAAAACTCACCATGATGGGGGCACTGCACTGCCCCCCTGTATGATGCCCTCCCTGGTAAAGATGCACTATAAATCAGTCTCGTTCGAAGTAACTATTAAACCTGTCATCACCACCACAGGAGCAAAAAAACCAAAAAGCTTTTCCAAAGCAAACTACAGCCTATTAAGCAATGGTATAAAAAGTTTTATACCCTCCACAATCACAGACAACAGTGAGTCCTATGCAGAGGACTGCATAGACTTGGATGGACCTGACCAGATTAAAACCAGGTCTTCCTAAAAAACAAGCCACCCTGATGAACCTAAGCATAAACAAGTTATATAACAAAAGGAAGAAACTGGTGTTTAAGAACGAGAGTGACCTGACTCAGTAGAGGAAGAATTCCCTAAACAGCTTGAACAGGCAAATCAGAATTCTTGTAAAGTCCTCTAAAGCTAATTACAAAGCTAAAATAGCACCTCTAGCTAAGGATAATCATAAGGCATTCTTTAACCATGTTTGAAATCTGAAAGGGAATGCCCAGATATATGTCAAACTGGTAGTAGATGGTACAACTCATACTATACCGAACATTTTTGACAGTTGAGAGGTACACCTGAATGATCTCTCCATGGCCAAAAGCACCAGTCATGACACCTGATATTATGCCATGCTACTGACTAGTTGACTCACTACTAAGCCTATTCAGTCTCAGCTTCCAACTCTCCACTCGATTTGTGCTACAGAAATGAAGAAAAGCAGTAGTCATCCTGCTCCACTAGAGTGGCATCCACTATTGATCCAGGAAACTACACCTGTAAGCCTCACCAAGCTTGTCTGCAAAGTGATGGAACACATCATTATGGAACTTATCAACAAGGGAAATAGGCAGTCTACAAGTCCTGGACTCAAACCAGATTTGGTGTGTTAAAGGCAGATCCTGACTCCTGAACCTAGTAGGCATCTGTGAACACATCACTCATGCATTAGACTCAGACTTACTTGGACATGACCAAGGTCTTTGATACAAACCCACATTCAAGTATTATTGATAAGCTAATCAAACTAAATGTAAAATCCTATATAACAGTACATGCTGTCTGAAAAGAGAAGTTTTCAGCAGCCTTATGAAAATTTCATTTGGATATTTCCTTCTCTGATGTCAAAGCCGACATCAAGTCCCAGGGGTGGCTACATTTTTAGCTGATTACAGACTTTGAGGCTGTCAGTAGTTCCCCATCTGTTTTCTAGATTCTTCAGGAGGGACTAAAACATGCCAAAAAGTGGTGTTTGAACCATGGCCTAAAACTAAATCCTAAGAAATGCTGCAGTGTCCTTTGGCAAAGTTGGAAGCCCATGCACCTACCACATAGGTGTCACCCCTTTGAAAGATGACTCAGCCATTAGGGACTGGGACACTGTTATTAACTACAAACTAAAGTTTTGTCAGTATTTATCCACTACTGTTAGGAAATCCTTTTACCTAGCCAGACTAATCATTAGAGGTATTTCTTCCAGATCCTTCTTTACTGCTCCCTGATCAGGCCCATAATAGAATGACCCCTTTGGTATGTACTTGTCTAAGCATATGACTCAGCTTAAGAGACCACATTTCCTCACTTGAGATAACCAGATCACATTAAAGTGGTCTCTCTCTCTCTCGCTCGCTTGATTTTTAGCTTCCTACAGACTCTTGAAAGGTTCTCTGTCTGGCCTACAGAGACCCAAAAGATCCAGTCCCGTGACCTCATGTACATCTGCAAAACTAATAACACCACAAACACCTTCTCAAGAGATCTTAATGTCCTAAAAAGCAGGAGGACCTACTGGTAGGGTGTGTGTTTATATATGTATACATATCCCAGAAAATCCCTCTTTTAAGGAACAGACTTCCTTTGGACGCTCAAGCTCTCATTGAAAGGGGTTGAAACTAGGTATAAATTTGTCATGTCAATGGGTTCCTATAATATAGGATATTATGGTTAGGTTATTAATAGTACCAAGGATCAAGAACTTAGTATTAACCTATGAACCTATAAACCTATAGTATGGTGACTACCTATTAAGTTTTGCTCACCTCCTTGGTTGCAGGAAGAAGAGAAAAGCATGCACAACTTCTTTTAGAATGTCCCCATCTTTGGCATGTTCCTAAGCTGGGAGCAGTGCTTTGCTCCAAACATAAATTGTTTTAGAATTTAGTCCATGGCACATATAAACTGGTAACGGTAATAGCTGTGTGTATATAGCTTGCAGATAATTTGGGTATAGTGTGCATTATACAAATACATACACACATATCTGCATGACATGTACATACATACACACACACATGTGTGTTTGTGTGTGTGTGTGTGTGTGTGTGTGTGTGTGTGTGTGTGTGTGTGTGTGTGTGTGTGTGTGTGATTAATTTTTTTCTCAAAGCAATAGCGGACTGGAGCCAGAAAAAAAAAATCAGGCCTAAATGAAAAGAAGAAAATGACTGATAAACGTATAAATAGCAGTGCATTAAAATAAGACTACAGCATTTTAATTGAAACTTAGAGTTAAAACCGGTGCATGCTTGCCAAGTGTGGGAGGAACATGAACTTGCCAGAGGTCTTCAGCAAAGAATATAAATATCAATTGTAATAATCCTGAGTGTGCAATGTCTTTAATACTTGCTATGTTTAAATGTTAAGGGGGTGTACATCCAGCACTCATTACTTCAGGTTTAATTTTTTTAGGTCTGTATACTGTGAATAGCAAAGGAAGGAAAATACAGTGGATTTGCCTGGGTGTGACAAAAAAAAGACAAGTGACTGGAAACAGCTGCTCCTGTCACTGTCTCTTGTATAAAACAACTTTTTAACAAGCTCCTGCTGGGGTAGTTCCTTTGATTACAGGAGTTCAGATGGATAAATCACAAGGACTTGTGGAAATTTACAAGCCTTTATCCAGTCATCTTTAAAGTGACAAGTCAAGTAGTGAGTGAAACATCTACAGCTAGTGATGTCCTGTTTTCAAAGATACACATTGTGACTGCCAAGGTATCAGCAATAGGGTTACAAAAACAGGCCCAGTGGCCCAGTCCCACCCATACCAGTCATTCCAGTGAAACATGAAAGGTAATTTCAGAATACCCTGTCTCTGATCACAACCGCACTCTTTTATCTAGCTACTTTCCCATACTGAGCACACCACCTGGCTGTATTAAACTATGGAGTCTCTTAACTTGCAAATGTTTGGGGCAGAACCTTAACAAGTACTGCTATATTCATTTAATTTCACCTGTACAATTATCCCATGTTCAAAAACAGGTACTGATTCAAACCACTGTACTAGAAACCAGACATAGTTCAGTGACTAACTGTTTTATAACAAAAAAATAAAATGATGACTAAACAGTGTACGCCACTGTGTGGCCTAGCATGGCTCAAAACAGCAGCTCTGTTAAAGCAGGCTGCTGCAGTCATGTAGAGGAATAAAGCCTTGACTATGATCCAGGTGACCCGGGCTCAATTAGCAGCTCACTCAACTGATGGATACAGCAAGGTAGGGATGGGTGGACCTATGGGCATCTATAGTGTCGATCCCTGGTAGAGACTGCGGAAGGCACATTAGTAGGCATGCCTAAAGGCAAAAAGGTAGCAACATGGCTGAGCTGCTGTGGAGGTGGTCAATAGTCTGCATGCCTCCATTACATGCCCTCCCACTCTTAGGCATACCATTAGGTCTGTAAGGGAGAGGAAAAATGAGTAGGTCATAAGTAACTCCCCCCCAATGGAAGCACAGTTGTGCTGAGCTCCCTGATGCCGAGCTTCACGGCTGTCTCCAGCAGTACTGGATTGAAGTTTGGTGGGGGCAAGGAGATAGCTGGTAGACTCAGCATGGGCAGATACCGGGACAAAATCCAGCATGGGCAGATACTGGGCCAGTATCATGATAGACAGAGGAGGAACAAAACAAAATTGTTGGTGTGTGTCCTCTACTGTACAAATACAGAAACAGGAAAGTAAAAGTATTAACTCATGGTCAAAATGCATAACCTAACCCAGGATAAAGTGTGTTTATAACCAGATTGTTGTATAATATTAATACCAGAAATAGCTTTCATATTGATAATACATGTCCTTTGAGCAGTTATCAAATAAAATTCCTTCTCCATAACATTAGTGGCATTACTTTATTATACCTTTATGGTACACTTCTTGTAACTGAGCTGGTGGCAGTCATTTATCCCCCAAAAGACCATTGTCTGTACTGACACAGAACCATATCATGCCTCCATATTTCTAGCTCCTGTCAAGACATTTGTTAGAAGAAGTATTTCATCTGTTATGGGAGGTAGAGAAATTATCAGTAGCAAACTGAAAAGTACATAGACCATTGTTTTAGTGAACATTGTTCTCAAAAAATCAAATGGGCTGTAACACCAAAAACCCTTAGAGGTCACCTATAGGGCTGCCTGTAAGGTAGTCACTACCATCACCTGTAGCTAATACAGCTATAAAATTCTGTGAACACCACACTGCTGCCACAAGGTGCAGGGTTTGAGTCTCACAAGGGACAATTGACTAGGCTTAAAATGGCTCGCAAGGGCAGTTTGCTTAGTACTAATCTATGAACCTATGAAAAGGCAATCAGATTACTCCCAATGGAGAAAACTGAAATGGCAATCTCCCTTTATTTAATGATTCATGAATTTTAAATATGTGGCATAAGTTTTTTGTCATATAAACAACTTTTTTATTCCTAGTTTTAGAAGTTACTGTCCAGTTGAGGATGTGTGGTTTTAGTGACAATATTAGTAACATTCATTGAATGGGCAGATCTTTGCATGCTATATTGTATTTGTTATAAGTAAAGGAATTTGTACTTGTGTGTGTGTGTGTGTGTGTGTGTGTGTGTGTGTGTGTGTGTGTGTGTGTGTGTGTGTGTGTGTGTTTGTGTGTGTGTGTGTGTGTGTGTGTGTGTGTGTGTGTGGGGTCTGAAACACAGTAGCTGATGCCACCATTTAATACATGGTTGTTCATACTTTCAAGATACCTAGGACCAGATTTCAAAAGACTTGGTCTTGGTGAAAGTGACTTATTCCGGTTTAATCCTGTCTTGATTCCAAAAGACATGCTATGGGTATAAATGACTTACACGAGTAAGCCTGCTTTATAGATAGGTCTTACGGTACAGGAAGTAACTTATACCGAGATCACGTCTTTTGGAATATGGCCTTCTGCAAGGAATATTTATGAATTCAGCTTCTAAAGTGTACCCAATTTATTTCATAAAAAATGCTTCTTTTTTAATTGCTGTTTTTTTTCTGTTGTCATTTTGTTTTTTGCCATATCCTCTTGACTGAGGTCATGGAAGGTGATGTTTTACAAATGAATGCAAAGATTCAGGTAACAAAAGTTACTGCTACTGAAGCAATCACTTTTGTTGCATGTCACAGTTACATTTTATTTAATTTTCCTGTTACTTCAATTTTAGTTTTGGTAAGAAATTAACAAACATACTGCTGCAATTTTATCAGGAAAAAGACAACTCTGTTGTACACCTTTAAACTCACACTAGAGCATTAACATCAGCCAACAAAGAGCAGCATCATAGGAAAATGAACATTTTAAATGCTGCAATATACTGCTCACTGTCACACTTCTTTTTATTTTGCAGCTGTGCAAAGTGTAAATTACAGCCTTCAAAGTTATGAGGATAATATATATATATATATATGTATATATATATATATATATATATATATATATATATAGGTTCATAGGTTTATACTATGCTATCTGCCCTAAGGCATTTATAAGCCTAGCCCAAATTTTTGTGGCTTACACCACCCCTCATATGAAAAAATACTGTGCCCATTAGTTTGTTGTGCCTCTGTCCAGCAGTGACACAGAGATGATTCCCGGGGTAAACCTACGATCTCCCATCCACAGGTCAAGATTTCTCTTGAACAGAGCCAGCGAGGTGCTCTGCCTCACATGGACCGGGACTCTATTCCACAGCATAGGGAGTCTCTGAGTGATAAATCTATCCCTCCAGCATGTCCTATTTATATCCGTGCTAAGGTTTAAGTCGCTTGCTCTAGTGGTTTTGGTGGATTTGGATTTTTTGAGGTGGAGCATATCCATTAATTCCGGGTTGGACATGGCCTTGTATGTCAGGCACATGTCACCTCTGAGCAGACGGTATGCGACTGAATAGAGCTGCAGTTTCTTCAATCTGGCAGCATATGACAGATTTTGGAGTCCCTTTATCCTTTTGGTGAGCATTTTTGGGGTCTCTCTAATTGCTGCAGATGTCGGGCGAGATACATCCCGAATGGGGTATTGTACTCGATCATTGGTCTGATAAGTGAAGAGTACAGGGGAACAATGACCTCACTAGATCTGGATGTGAATCCCTTCATGATCAGGTGGGCAATGTAGAAGGTCTTTCTATCCACTTTAGCAACGTGAGTGTCAAAAGAAAGGCCACTGTCAACCTGGGTCCCCAGGTCCCTGATAACCTCTTCTGTGCTTAGTGGATTGCCACCTATATGGTAGCTTGGGGTTACCTTGTTTTTCCCGAAGGGTATGACTATACATTTTTTGGCATTTAACTTCAGGCCATGGCTCTGGCACCAGCTATCTGTTTCCGTGAGTCCCTTCTGAAGGATATCTGTGTCCGATGCACTTTCCACTATGGCGCCCAGTTTGCAGTCATCTGCAAACTTTGTCAGCCAAAGTCCTCCCATGTTGGCCTGTACTTCTGAGAAGTAGATGCCGAACAATAGGGGGCCAAGGACCGAGCCCTGTGGGACACCACTTGTGACCGGCTTGGAGTCTGACATAGCGCCAGCAACTCTAACTCTGTGGGTTCTGTCCTTAAGCCAGTTTGCAACCCATCTTGTGACATATGGGTTTACATTTAAGCTGGTAAGTTTTTCTACAATACCCGAGTAGGGTATTGTATCGAAGGCCTTTGCAAGGTCAAGGTAGGCTGTATGGACTGCCTTTCCCTCATCAATGGCCTTAGTGACTGTTTCGAAGAAGTCGACCAAGTTCAAAAGGCATGATCTTCCCTTGATGAAGCCAAACTGGGTCGGGTCCAATGTCTGCAAGTCCCCTATATCTTTGTTTATGAGCTCCATTATGATCCTCTCCATAGCTTTGCAGACTAGACTTGTTAAGCTTATGGGACGGTAATTACCAGGGTCCGTAGAGGCACCGCCTTTGTGGAGTGGGACCACAGTTGCCGTACGCCACTCCTTGGGCACGTATCCTGTGGTAAGGCTGAGATTAAACAGCTGCCTTATGTGCGGGTTTAATTCCTCATTTAGCTTGTGTAGCACACAGCCGGGGACACCATCCGGACCCATTGATGCTGTGTTTTTAGCTTTAGAGAGAGCAGCTTTCACCTGCGCATTTGAGATGTCTGGGAGGCTACACTCCGCTGGGATAGTTATCTCTCCTTTAGGGGGGGGGTGAAGTTTGCACTGAACCTGTCTGCCAGTATGTTGGCAATGTCTGTGGGTTCAGTGATTTTTGTATCATTTTGGACTAATTCTGAGCATATCTGGGAGTTTCCACCCAGGTTCCTAACATAGCTGAAAAAGGCCTTATGATTGTCCTTTGAATCCATGGCAATTTTTCTCTCAAAATTGGCCTTAGTTGATTTTATGAGTGCTCGTATTTTTTTACTAATAATGATCAGGGGTGACTTCCCTTTTATGGATTTTGTTCTATCATGTAATAGCTTTCTCCTCTTATTGTAAAGTTTGTTATTGGCTGGCGTCCACCAGACTGGATGTTTGCCCTTTGTGGAAAGAGTCTTGGTTTTATTTGGAATTGCCTGATCCACGTCCTGGAGGTGTTCATAGAAGGCATTTGTAAGGGCTTCCGCAGCTTGGGTTGTGGTTTCCACTGGCTCAGGGGCCTTGAAGGATATCACACCAATCTTGAGTAGTGTGAAGTTTGCTTTAGAGAAGTTCTTCACTGTGGTCTTTTTTGTTTGGGGTGGGGGCGGGATGTGGATTTCCAGTGAGATTAGTTTATGATCAGATCTCACCAATGAGGGATATACTTCCGGTGTGGAGCATTTTGTCCCCATGTTTGTGATAATGAGATCTAGTATATTTTCTCCTCTCGTGGGAACAGTGACTAGCTGTTCCATGGCATTTGAATTTATGAACTCCAGGAACCGTTGGGCTAGAAAGTTAGGGCTTGAGTAATGTTCCCAGTCTATATTCGGGTAGTTGAAATCACCCAATATGATGGTGTTTGGAGATACATTTATACCCTCCAGTGTCTTCAGGAAGGCTGTGTGGGGTTCCTGAGCTTGAGAGAGTGGCCTGTAGCATGCTACAATTTGTAGAGCAGTTTTGCCTATGGTTAGTTGCACCTGGATGGTTTCCTAAGCTTCGTGCGTTGCCACCAACCTGGAGGTGTGGGTATCCTTTATGAATATGGATACACACCCTCCTTTTGTGGTGTGGCCCGGATTTTGGGGCCAGAATGCATGATATGAGGTAAAACCTAATAGTGCCGGGGTGCTCTCAGGAGCCTTGAACCAGATTTCAGTTACAGCACAGACATCGATGTTCTCCATACTGAGAAGGGCCTCGAGTGCATGCATTTTGAGATTTAGACTTCTGGCATTGAGCAGCATTACCCTCAGTTTCTTCCCATTTTTGTTTTCTAGGGTGGTAGGTTTAGAATTTGAGCCTTGCCTAAAAAAGGCACTATGTGGGGTGGCAAGAGCCTTAGCCAATATCCGGAATCCCAGGGGTGACAGGTGCAAGCCGTCCCTTGCGAAGCAGCATGGCTTGTCAAGCATGTCATCCCAGGCAGACAGACACTGGATCCCCTTTGAATGACACCAGACATTAAGCCAATTGTTAAAGCTGATAATCTTGTCTCTATATTGTGGCATCATTCTTGGTGAAGGAAGGATACTGCTCAGGGTTAGAGTCATACCTGCCTGGGCTACATAATCAGAGAGCTCCTCTATGTCTCTTTTCATGTAGTCCAGGGAGGTACATCTCAGGTCGTTCACACCAGCATGGACAATGACTGTGTCATATTTGTACTTGCCGTGGAGTGACCTGAGTGCTTGTGTTATGTGGCGGATTCTAGCGCCCGATAGGCAGCTTACTGTGACCCTCTCCTTGTTCAGCCTGGTGAGTGGGACGTCAGTGTGTCTGACTATGGAGTCACCTATGACAATTATGTTTGGTGTTGTATTTGGCCTTAAGGGCTGTGACTGCTTTGCACACTGCTTTGTGGTTTATGTGTTGCTTGTGGGGTGTCTTGAGGTAGCAGTTGTTTGGGTGTCTGCTTTGGAGGCCTCTGCTGTTTAGGTAAATTTTTACTCAGAGCCTCCGAGTATGTCTTTGTGTGTTTATGTGTTTGATTCAGTGGTGTGGTAGCATTATGTGAGGCTGGTTTTGTGGTGTGTGTAGTTGCCTTCTCCTCCTGTCTGGTCTTGCCAGTCCTGAGTTGAGAGAGCTCAGCCTCCAGTTTGGCTAAATAGCTGCATCTCTCGCAAGTATTTGTGTTATGTGGGAGGAGGAGAGGGTTGTCTGTGTACATGAGGCAGTTATAACATTGCCTCAAGATTCCCAGATTCACCAGCTGGACCGGAGAGGAGATTGACAACTGACCTTTGGACATGCTAGAATAATATTGGGAATTCCTTAATAATTGAAAACAAGGTCCAGTGGGGAGTGAGGGTGTAGTGCTTTTAATTTTTAGTGCTGACTTATATAATTGCTTTAGTGAGCAAGTGCCAGGTAACTTGACTGCAATGTGTTACAAGTAACTAAATGCAAAAACGACAAACAGTATATACAGTATGTATATACTTTGCTTCTATCCACTGTTTGAGAGGCAGTACCAAGTGTTACAGGTTTCAAAAACTTTTTGCTTCTACAGTATTGTTTTTTCCTTTGTATCTTATAGAATATTAGAGTACCTAAAGCTCCACATACTACAAAGGACTGTGTTGTACTAATATATATTTTTATGAAATGGGTGTTGAGATTCTCTTCTCAGGCTTCACCTTGGTTTAAAGGAGAATTTCTTGACATCCATTTGTCATCTATAAAGTATCTTGGTTATGACTGGAGTTCCAGTCATAATCCTCTGCATCTGGAACTGCGGAAGGACTAAATTTAGGAAGAACTAAAGGACAACATTTCAGCTTGTCTAAGATGAGACACAATGTCAGCTGTTTTTGTAAGCTTGAGGAAAAGTGTTATATCTTTCTTATTTACAAAAGTTTGATAGGGTATGGCTGAAACATGCAACCTACAAATCTTGGCCGAATACCTTGTAGAAAATGTAAATATGAAAAAAAACAAATGTATACACACACGCACACACACACACACACACAATCTTCCAGTAGGTTTTTTTTTTGCTTTTTTTTTCATTTTTCCCTTTATTTACTACTCTGAATGGTAAGCTAACATGTTCAAATGCAAATACATCTACTACTACAACTCTTAACATATGTGACTGTTTACAAAACATCTTACTCGGCAATGCATTTGACAAGCATCTCACTCATCAGGCTAGTGAATAATTCAGGAACACTTAACCTGGTCCTTAAATGCTAGGATAGTCAGGATAACGGTTAAGCAACAATATACAAACCATTACTTAAAATGCCATCTATACCACATCAGGAGTCAGTACTGGTTCTAACCTATTTTGTTGTCTTTATAAACTACAGGACAGAAGAACTAGAATGAATACTTTGTAATTTTGTTGAGAATGTAGCTATGTAAAACTTTCTATCTCTTTTATTGTTGTTGTTAGTACAGAAAATATGCAGAATGAATGAGGGAGGATGTGGGAAGACTGGTTGAATGGTCTAAAATAAGCAACTTAATACAATGCAAAAAAAATGTACCTGGGAGATAAACCCAGAAATGAAATACACAATAAAGGAAAAGAATAGGTGCGTAACTTTTTCTTTCTTTTAAATTGTATCTGTTTTTATGTTATTTGCACAGGTTAAGTGAACTGGACCATGATACATTTTTTATTTTGTCATAAACTTACTACACGATAATACGAGAGAGAGAGAGAGAGAGAGAGAACTTTTTTGTTCGTGGAAACAATGTAGCATAAAATTCTTAGAAGTACCACACAATAAGCATACATTTTTCCAAGCCCCGTGTCCTACTGAAAGGTCATGGCTATCATTTAAGTCAGATGCATGGTATACTTCAAACAAACAAGAAAAAACATGACATAGAATCAGATCTTATTCTGGTTCAAAAAAAAATAATAATAAAGCTGAAAAGAATTCTGTACTTGTGTAATTAAGCACACACATTGGTTTGAAACTTTTTTGTTAAGTCACAGTTTTAGGACTGACTTGGCCATGGAGATGCACTGCAGGGTAATGTCTAGGTCTCTTCTAATAGTGGTGTTAGACCTGAATTAGCAACATTTGAGTGATAAGATCATAATCACATCACAGAATCTAAAAAAACAATCTGACCAAGGATCAGTTAATCCACAGAGTCCAACAGGAACCCATTTTTAAGAACAAAGATGCAGAAAAATAAGTCTTGATTTAAAGATGCAAGGCTGATGACTTGGGAGAAACAAATCATGTACTAGTTCATGGAATAGTAAAAAAAAAAAAAACAGTAACACAATTCAGACGTACATGCAGCAAATATAAGGCAGTGCATATCACATATACCCCCCCTACACAGACACACACACACACACACACACACACACACACACACACACACACACACACACACACACACACACACACACACTTTGAAGGGTATAATAAGCAGATTATGCTGGCAGATAAGTATGGTCTATAGCTTATCCACAAGAAATAAAATCTATGATAAACATTGTATACCTTACAGTGACAGAACGACAAACCGTTGTATCCCTGCCCCCCCCCCAAAAAAAAAATGAAGGGTGCTGCGTTAGTAGTGGGGAAGCTTTTCACTGTGAAACTCATTGCATTTAATTTATGCATTTATGTAGGACAGTACACCAGTCCCATTTAAAACATATATGCTATCTTTAAGTAATATACAACATTCCCATCCCCATGCATGCTTCCATGCTATCTACATGGTATATCTGCTTAGCTGTTTTTTTCTCATACTGAGTCAAAGTTAGTACAGAAGAAAAAAATAAAACACTAACTGCAGAGATGTATTAAGACACATTGTATTTATTGTTTGTACTGATTTCTTTCAGGTTTGTTAATTAGGTGAATACCACTGAGTAATGGGCTCATTTACATGGGACTATCACAGAGGAAAGAAAACCTACTCACCGCGGAGGATGTCAGCTTCTGTGTGGTGATTCAGACATGGTTTAAAATAGTCAAGAGTAGTCTGACTGAGCAGGGCAACAACACCTTCCACATGTTTAGACCAGCTACTGTGCAGGAGAGGAAAAAAGATGGAGGTGTATCAATCTACATCCAAAAGAGATTCACACCAAGGCTGGCAAAGCAGCACGATGCACTACAGCTTCTCCATTTATAAATAACCATCAGAAACCTCCCATGACATATAGTAACTAGCTATAGAACTCCCTCTATGACAAAAGAAAGCCACAACACCTATCTACTGGAACTAGAATCACTCAGCATAAAACCCAGTTCCAAGATGATCTAAAGTATCAAATATAGACTGGGAAACCTACACCACCAGTAGTGCACAAGCACAGAGTTTGCTAGACTTTGTCAGTACAAATGCCCTGGAACAATTAGTCAGAGTACCCACTAGTGGGAAAAACATCTTGGACTTTGTCCTTACTAATATGGGAACATCTTGCACCACCTCTTTCCTATCTTCATCGCTTGTTTGAGCTGACCATAAAGTATTCTTTTTCGAAATAAAATTGAAACCAGAGATCCATTCTTCCCAAGGTACCTTTAGAAATGTCTTTAAGACAAACTACCTACTCCAAAGTGATACATTGGCAAGCTTCAACTCCCCATCAAACCCAGTTAACTCCACTGAATATGTGGAAAAGTGTACCACCACACTATACCAGCATGTAAACAGCTACGTAGCTGTGGTTCTACCTGTAGGAGCAAATGTAGGTCAAACTCCAGAAACAAACCTACATGGTGGAACCATAATGAATAGAGAACAGTTACTGTCATTGCCCTGCAAAAGGGAGGACCTTCTACATATCCAGGCAGTTATAGACCCGTAAGTCTGATCAGCCTCATATGGAAAGCCACTGAAAGACTTATCATTTATTTTATTTTTATTTTTTTTTTTGTTTTACATTTGTTAACTGGGATGGTCCGACTGGATGAAGTCCATTTACAGCGGAGGCCCGGGGAGAAAAGCTCCACATAATTAGCAAAATAATAATATTATACAAAAGGAAACAACAGAGTCATCATAGCAGCATTTGAGGAACAGAAAAACAGAAGAAAAAAAATCCTCATAAGTAAAATTTACATATATACATTTTGTTATTTGTGAATAGGAAAAAAATCACTACAAAAAACACATATCAAGGATAAGGGCTACCATTTATCAATACCATGCTTATAGATGGTCTAAAGTAGGACAGAAAGAAAAAGATGGAGAAAGCATATTGTAGGATTATGTAACATATGGACAAAGCCATGAACATATAAAATGAGACTTAAGAAAGTTTGTGAATTGTGTAGTATTTAATGCAGAAGTCACAGAAATGGGGAGGTTATTCTAACTTTTAGCTATACTGTGTGAAAATAGAGCTTTACCTGCTGTGTTTTCAGCTGAGGGGATAGAGAGGAGTGATTTGTTGGCAGAATGGAGTGGACGATTTGGTGTATAGTGAACAAGTAATTGTCTTAGTGTTGGAGTTTTGTCAGGATGTTATATGCAGTGACTAGTTCGTGAAAAGTTAATAACTGCGGGAGTTCAAGCCACTGAAGTTGCCTGAGAGGTATACAATGATGGGTTCTAAAGGTAGAATTATTAGCAAACTTGGCAATTTTGTTATAACAAGACTCAAGTTTGTCACGATCAGATGTTCTGACATGGGTCAGTATTGGTGCTCATACATTAATGTGGACAGAAGATGAGTTTGGGCTAGGGTGACCCGAGCCTAATCTGACAAAGTTTTTATGTCTATATAGGGTACACATTTTTTGTATATCTTTTTGATAGTTTGAAAGATATGGATGTCAAAGTGGAGGTTGCTTTCTACTTCAACACCAAGGAATTTGGTATGGCGAGAAGGTGAAATGACAGTACCATTTTTGGAAGAGATAGAGAAGGAGAGAGGAGAGGTTTTTGATTTGTTAGGGATAAATAGGAGTAATTTAGTTTTATTGGGATTTAGGACAAGTTGGATATTTATGATCCAACTTTCCACTGAGGTAAAGGATTCCTGGGTGAGTTGTTGTAGACTGGTAAGAGATGGGGCTGAGCAGATTAGGGTCGAATCACTTGCATACTGTATGAGTGAGGCATGCAGGGTAGAGGTATGCAGATTATTGGTGTAAATAAAATAGAGAAGTGGACCCAATATAGAAGCTTGAGGTACACCTATGGTGGTTGGAAGTAACGGTGACAAAACAGCCTGCCATTGGACAAATTGTTGTCTGTCAGATAGTTTTTAAACCAGGCAATAGTGTCAGGGGCAAAGGATAAAGAATTTAGTGTATCTATTAGTATGGAGTGCAAAACCATGTCAAATGCTTTAGAGTGGTCCAGGAATATAGCAGATATATGAAATTGTTATTATTTCTATGTTGGCTAACCATATTCATAAAAGAGAGCAGAGTGGTTGTTGTGCTGTGGTGTGGGTGGAAGCCAAGTTGTGTAGAGGAGAGGAGATTGTTTGTATTTAGGAAATGCATGACCTGAGAGTGAATGCATTTCTCAAGTATCTTTGATAAAGGAGACAGAATGGCAATGGGGTGGTAGTTTGAGAAATCATAGGAATTACTACCTTTATGAAAGGGAATAATGTAGGAGAATTTCCACAGTTGAGGGATACAGGCTTCCTGTATGGAGCGGTTAATAAGGATTGAGACAGGGGAGGATAAGGAGTTAGAGGCCATTTTTAGGAAATTAGCTGGTGTACCATCTGCTTCAAGAGTAGTGGGTTTTAGTTTTAAGAGGTATTTTTTTATTGTAGAGGTTGGGACAGGTGAGAGTGTAAAGGTAGGTGTTTTGTTAGGAGTTGTTATTGGCATGGATGAATATCTATTTTTGGATAGTTGGGTGGATAGTGATTTAATGGATTCAGTAAAGTGATGATTGAATTTGGAGGCTATGTCGCTATTTGTATTGGTGGAGGTGGGAGCTGGTGCAGTTGTTTTGCCAGGTTTTAGTAGGGAGTTAATTGCAGGCCACAGCTTTTGGGGGTCTTTAGAGTGTTTATTTTGGATACCTAAGAAGTAGTTCTGTTTATCAAGCTTTGTTTGTTTTTTGGCTTGATTCCTAAGTTGTTGATAGTTTTGTTTGGATAGACTAGTGTTATCCTTCTTCCAGGTTTTCCATGCCTTATCTCTGGACTTTAATAAGGCTCTAGTGGACCTACAAAGCCATGGAGCATAATGTAGTTTAGCTCTAAGTTTTCTTATGAGGGCTACTAAATTAAGGATATTAGTAAGAGTACTATTAAAGTAGTCAACTGCTTTGTCTAAGTCAAGGGTGCGCAATGGTTCCCAGTTACATTTTTTTAACCTAGTGTTAAGATCCTGAGGGTTTACATTGTGATCATCTCTAACTAGTCTATAAACTATGGGTTTGGGTAAGTTTGTGCATTTCCATAGGAGAAATGTTGGGAAGTTGTTGCTAAGTCCATCTGGTAGACAACCTATTTGATAATTATGATCATGGAAATAATTAATCAGGACATAAGGAACCTCTAAACACTGGACCAACCTCAGTTTGGATTCATCAATGCCAGGTCATGCTTACTCATCCTGGTGGATTTTTTTGAAAAGGTCACCAAAGCAATGGATGAAGGCAAAATGGTGCCTATCGTATTCCTCAACCTGGCCAAAGCTTTTGACACAATTCCCCAAGCAAGGATAGTAGAAAAGCTGAATAAAGTTGGAGTAAACCAGTATGCCACCCACTGGCTTGCCAGTTGGCCCACAGGTAGGACACAGGAAATGAAAATGGTTACCTCCACAAAGAGACCAGCCACCAGAATAGTCCCCAGGGTTGTGTGCTTGGACCTCTCCTCTTTGGCATCTACCTTTCTGAAGTAATAGCCAATATTAAAGGGCACTGGCTGATTAAGTTTGCAGATGACTGTAACCTAGAAGCAATCATTGAATCCCCAAATGACTTAGCCATCTTGCGGGAAAGACAGTTTATTCCTAATAGATAACTGGTGGGGCAATCATGGATTGAGACTAAATACAAAAAAGTGAATTATTGTATCCTTTGGGAAGGTTATCTACTCCAGGGAGCTATCACATTGACAATATGCCCCTAAGACTGTCCCATTTGTTTGGGATTTGTGAACTTATGTGGACAGTGACCTAATTTTTAACTGGCATGTGTCTATTCTTGTAAGAACATCCTTCCATATTGCACAGCTTATAAACAAAGGGATTGTGTCCAGATCTAGAGATGTCATGGTACTCCTTTACTTGGCCCTTACTAGGCCAGTCATTGAATATAATGATTGCTTTGGCAGGTATCTGTCCAGAAACATGCAAAAACTGGAATGCCCACAGAGATACCTTACTAAAAGGATACAAGGCCAAATAACATGTCCTACATGGACTGGTTCAAAGCTCAATCACTATGCTGAGTATCCTACAAACTGCTGACAGCTGACCTGTGTCTGTCATACAAGGCATCTTCCAACAGAATACTGATGGATTTACTGCATGTGCGCAAGCCAAATGGCATCACAAATACTCGGTGAAGAGATCTAAACCTTTTCTGCAACATCAATAGAACAGCTTGGAGGAGTAGGTATATCTCATAGAGAATAATGCTGCTCTGGAATAGACTCCCCATCCACATTAAACAAAGTTCATCTCAGTCCATATTCAAGCATGACTTGGATCTATGGATGGGAAACAGAAAATTTACCCTAGGCCTGCCCCCTGTACTAGTAATAGATAGACACAGCTCCTAAATGCTTTATCCCATGGATGGGTCCCCTCAAACTATCTATGGTATGATCCTAGTTATTCTCATTAGGGGTAATATATAAATTATTGACCATAGAATGGATAAGGCTAATCTCTAACCAATTAGGATAGGTTAATTCAAGCACAAAAAGGGAAAATGGTTAAGCTTAAAATGGCTCACAAGGACAGATAGCCTATTACTTACCTATGAACCTATGAAAGCTGCAAAGTACAAAAAAAATAAAAAAAAAACAGTATATAATTTAGCAGTAGTCATTCAAACACAGTAGCTTGTTTTTAGAAGAAATCCACACAAAATTGGAAATGGCATACAAACTCCATCCAGATCCAGACAGTATCCAGAGGCAAAGACTGAAACTTTGGCGTGAGAGGTAGCAACATAAATATCCATGACATTCAACGCAGACAAACCTTTATGAGAGCTAATGAGAGTACATTATTCACAGTAACTTTACAGCAAAAATAAAGATGCTAGTGTCAGAATTAAATGATTACAAAGAAAAATTAATTATTTAGAAAGACGCTATGTCTCTAGCCTTTCAAGGCATCCCCCTCATTTGATAACTGTTGTACAAAGCATTTATATCACTGTATACAGTTTATTGCAGTTAATAAAATACAAGATTACAGCACTGAAGTAAAAGTCAGAAACCAATTACAGCTGCAAGAGTAAGGTACTTTCAGGTTGCAAATCATGTCATATTATACCCTCAGAGACTGATTAATCTGGACAGTATCAGAAACAGTGGAAAAAAAACTCAGTTTATTTTTTTTCTCTGCCTAATAAAAGTGCTTGTTTTATAGCAAATCAAGATGATTGATTATTCTTCCTACAGTGGATTGGTGGACTAAAGATATGTTCCATGGAGTTGTGAGAAACAACACAGAATAACCACTATGACAAGAAATTGTCAACTCCCTGAATCTGAAAGTAAAATGTACCACCCTGCTCAACTGATGGAAATGCAGAATCCCTTCAATTTAGAACATGCCTTTTTAAGTCTCAGAAATTAATACATATGGTGCTGAGTGTGTGTGTGTGTGTGTCTATATATATATATATATATATATATATATATATATATATATATATATATATATATATATATATACACATTTTTAAGCCTCAGGAAATGAGTACATGTGGTGATGAGTATATATACATTTGCATTATAGTACATCTTGACACAGCAAAGACAATGCCACATCATGTATCTTGTATATTAAAGACGACTTAGGAGGGACAGATAAGGCTTTAGAATGTGTGCTTGCTTACAGTCTAATTCAAAAATATGAGGCCTTGATTTTTAGTGTAGCTGGCAGTCCAACACCTGGTCTCTTCATATACACATAGACACATGCACAGTAGAGACACACACACACACACACACACACACACACTCATATATATATATATATATATATATATATATATATATATATATATATATATATACATATATATGCAAACATGCATTCACACACATGAACACACACAAATACACTGCACAGACAGTTATGCAAGGAATGATATGCCTTGTTCTAATTTTATATGTGAAGTGATCACAATTATTTAATATGTAGTTAAGGAGCATGCCCAAAGCAATTTAGTTCAACTTATCCTTTTTAAGCATACAACTTTGACGTTATTTTCCAGACTGCTCATACTATGCCATACATAAATGATCCAACTATATCTGATGCTGTGCCATAAACACAATTCCCTGTATAATCAATGATCCCTAATGCAAGAGCATCCCTCAGCTTGTCTAGGTCAGAAGGGCTCAGACTATCAAATTCCAAAATGCTGTTCACTGCTACTGAATTTTATCAGCATTTCATTTATGAAAGCAGTAGCAGCACCTGCTATACAGATCAAGGAATCATCTGTTCCCCACCTGCCAGATCCTTAACAAACTCAAGTTTTTAACTGCAGGAGAGATCAATGAGAATGAGACACCTATTTGTTCTAGATGCAGCTGTATTACAGTTAGCAGATTAACACTATTGTTGGTACTGTCTTACTGAAGAGTTCTATGCTTTCATTCATTTATTTTTTGAAAGCAAGGAAAACGCATGCACACATGTAAATATATATATATATATATATATATATATATATATATATATATATATATATATATAGATTATTGTGAAAGTATACATCTTGGTGAACTTAATTGCTTTGAGAATGCTACTTAAGTATGCAAGGAACAATTACGCATACACTTCATATGGAAAATGAGAGCCAGGTATAGCATTCATTTTCAATATATCAGTCTCCAATGGGCTCTCTCACATAGTAACTCTATTGTTATTATTACTATTATTATTATTATTATTATTATTCTACATTAAAATACAGCTCATCTCCATACTTACATTTGTAGAAACAGAATAGCAGTTATAAAGACTATCATTAATTTCACTTACTTCATGTAGTACACTGGTGTTGTTATTGTATCCTCTTGTGCCTATCCATCTTAGCCTCTGCCATCCCAGTCTTTTTTTGCCTTCAATCTTTCCTAACGTCAATGCCTTTGCTAGTGAATTCCATCTTTATATTACGTGCCCAACATTTCTGAGTTTCAGTTTTACTATCAGACCTTTCATGGAACAATCTGGACTTAGTTCATTAAGTTTTGACCAATTTAACTTTGCATTCCATGGAATTCTCAAAAAATACTCTACAACACCATGGTTGAAAAACATTGATTATCCAGTCACATCCTTACTTACAGTTCATCTCTAACAGCAATATGTAATTAATGAGAAACCCATACATAATCACCTTTGGTGACATTGTTATATTTGCTTTTTAAAATCTTCTCAAATTTGACTTAGCTTTCCTTCCAAGAGGTAAGCATCTTTTAATTTCATGTCCAAAATGACAATCTGAAGAGATCCTTGAGCCCAGGAAAATAATCTATCACTGCCTCCCTTTCTTTCCCATCCATATGCAAAGAATTGAAATGGAAAGTTAACAGCATTCTTGGAGACACCTTTGTGCTTTCTACTTTCATCTTCATCAACAGGCTTTGCCACTCCTCTTTCAACCATTGGAGTGGTATTATTAGAGGTTGTTAATATTTCTCTTGCGAGTTTTGATTGCAACATCTGATTCATCAAGCATTTTGCACAATATAGTCAATATACAAATTAAGTAGGGCAACAATATACAGCCTTGTTTTTTCTTTCACAAGCTTGAACCTGTCAGTATTTATGTACTTAGCTGTCCTACAAACAATTCCACAGGAGGCAAAGAAGATGAGCTGGTGAGTGCATTTCTCTAAGGACTTGCCTCAGTTTGTTATGGTTCATATAATCATTGACTTTAGAGTGGTCAATTATGGTTCATATAATCAATTACTTCAGAGTGGTCAATAAGACAGAAAAAATATTTTTCTAGAACTTTTGCTTTCTTTATTATGCAGTCCATCCACATTATTAATTTGATTTCTGGTGCCTGTAATCTTCTTAAAACCAGTTTGTACATCTGTCTGTCTGTCTGTTCTTGGTCCCTATAACACTGGAGTCTAGTTTGTAGTCTTATGAATGTTACCTTGCCAGCATATGAAACAAAGGCAGTTTGATAAGTTGAGCATATTTTAGCATTGCCTTTCTTGAGGTGGGGAACATACATGTAGTATTTCTAATCAAATAGCTACTATTGTAATATCCAGTTTTATTGGCAAATTTAAGCAACATTGTTGCAGTAACATTTTACAAGATTTTAAATAATTCAGCAGGAATTCAATCACTTCTTGCAGCCATGTTATTAGCAAGGCTTTCAAGGCCCAGTCTCCAGGATGTGTGGTTCTTGTTCAATGAATATACCAGCATGTGTACAAGTGATATTCAGGCCCTTCATATAATTCTGTATACTCCTGCTACCTCTTCTTAATATCTTCTGCTAGGTCACCACTATCTTTGTCTTTTACCATGTTGATTCTTGAAGAGATCTCTTGTCTTCCTTTTTCTCTTATTTTCTTCCCATTCTTCATAGAGATCATTTAAATATGCCTCCTTGCCTGTTCTTGCTATTTTCTGAAACTCTGCAGTTAGTCTGACCTATCTCTCTGTCTCCATTGCCTTTTGCTCTGCTTGTTCCCTCAGCCACATCTAAAAGTGTGGACAGTCAGCCACTCTGCTCTCTTACTCTTATTTCTATTTGGAATATTTCTGTTGCTACCTCCTTGCAATATCACAAACTTCTGGTCATAGTTCTCCAGGTTAAATCCCTGAAATATTTTCTTTACCTCCACTACATATTCACCTGGAGTACTACTGGCCTCCTATCTAGCTGGCTTAGTGTTTTTTCTTGTTTTCTTTAATTTAACTCTAAAATGTTAAAATAAGATCATGAGGATATGAGTCAGAATCATCTCCTGGTCTTGTTTTTGTTTTCATTGTTTAGAACTTTAAATATTTCTATAACTGTAAATATACTGCATTCATTACTCTATATATCTAAATATGTTTGCACATATTTTATATACAGAGAGCCCATAGACAGGAAATGAATGTCATGTGATACACTCTTTTGAGAAGGCAAGCACAGAGAAGACCTCATGAAAGGTGGCTGCACAAGTGAAAAATGTATTGATTTTCATGCTATCTGTCATTCTCTATTGTAGAAATACAGCTCACAGTTTAAAATTCATATTATGTGTTTGAGCAATTTGCTTTGTCAAAATGTCTTCTAATGGTCCTTTCTCCCTTTTCCTCTGGTGATGCAGTACTAGGGTTAGATATATTAAGTAAGAGAGGTATTTCAGTAAAACACCTTGGATGATGGTTAGGAAAATGTTGCCCCATCACAGAAATTGTCCCAAGTTTTTAATTTCTTTGCATTAAAATGACAAAATACCCAGTTTTGAAGTAAAGTTGTGATTAGATTTTCACTTGCCATAACTTATAGGAATCCCCCAGATATTTGATTTTTTTCACAACTTGATCACCCAAGTTCAACCACCTGGAATTCTTTTGATGTAATGTAAATTAGCATAAAATGGAACATATGGATCTAAAAATTTCATATGCTCTTCACTGTAAGCAAAGTAATCAAGATGGAGAGGATCATAATGGAACTCATAAATAAAGACATAGGGAACTTGCAGACTTTGGATCCAACCCAGTTTGGCTTTGTCAAAGGCAGATCCTGCCTCTTAAACTTGGTTGACTTTTTCGAGACAGTCACCAAGGCCATTGATGAGGGAAAGGCAATCCATACAGCCTACCTCGACCTGGCAAAGGCCTTCGACACAATACCCCACTCAGGTATCATCGAAAAACTCATCAGCTTGAATGTAAACCCATACATCACAAGATGGGTTGCAAACTGGCTAGCGACAGAACCCACAGGGTCAGAGTTGCTGGAGCCATGTCAGACTCAAAGCCTGTCACAAGTGGTGTCCCACAGGGCTCAGTCCTGGGTCCACTCTTGTTCGGCATCTACTTTTCTGAAGTACAAGCAAACACAGAAGGGTTATGGCTGACAAAGTTTGCAGATGACTGCAAACTGCCCGCCATAGTCGAAAACACATCTGACACAGATATCCTCCAGAAGGGCCTCACAGAAGCGGATAACTGGTGCCAGAGCCATGGCCTGAAGTTAAACGCCAAAAATGCATAGTCATACCCTTCGGGAAAAACAAGGTTACCCCTAGCTACCATATAGGTGACAATCCACTGAGCACAGAAAAAGTCATCAGGGATCTGGGGACCCAAGTTGACAGTAGTCTTTCGTTTGACACTCATGTTGCTAAAGTAGTTAGGAAAACCTTCTATATCGCCCACCTGATCATGAAGGGATTCACATCTAGATCAAGGGAGGTCATCGTCCCCTGTACTCATCACTCATTAGACCTATGATTGAGTACAATGCCCGTTCGGAATGTATCTGACCAGACACCTGATGCAGCTTGAAAGGCCCCAAAAGTTCCTCACCAAAAGGATAAAGGGTCTCAAAAATATGTCTTATGCTGCCCGACTGAAAGAACTCCAGCTTTATTCAGTCTCATACCGCTTGCTCAGAGGTGACCTGTGCCTGACATATAAGGCCATGTCAAACCCAGATTTGATGAATATGCTTCACCTCAAAAATCTAGATCCCTCAGAACCACAAGGGCGGAGACTTAAACCTTGACACGGTTATAAATAGAACGTGCTGGAGGGACAGATTCATCACCCAGAGACTCCCTATGCTGTGGAACAAAATCCCGGTACATGTGAGGCAGAGCACCTCGCTGGCCTTGTTCAAGAGGAATCTTGACCAATGGATGGGAGATCGCAGATATACCCCAGGGATTACTTCAGTGTCACTGCTTGACAGAGGCACAGAAAAATGATAGGCATAGTTTTTATTCAAACTAAAGGGGTGGCGAAAGCCACATAACTATGGGCTAGGCTTATAAATGCCCTTGGGCAGATAGCCTAGTATGAACCTATGAACCTATAATCCTGAAAAGGTACAGTGTGCATGCTTTTTTTATGCTGTAGGCAAAGACATGTTGATGGCAGTTAATGCTTTTGTCTCTCAAGAAGATTAAAATGACAAATTGTCAGAAATAAAAGAGAGACTCAGAAATTATTGTGAGTGAAGAATAAATGTTATGTATTCATCTTTATTCTTTACACACAAAAACAAGGCTGAGTGGAGACTCTATATGCTAATATGATTGTTGTAAGGAATAGAGCCAAAGATGGTTAACAATGAAGACTAAAGGAGAAATGCAGTATAACAGTACTAGTTATGAGAAAGAAAGCCACGAGGTGTACAGGAAATTCCAGACATGTATACTAGGTGTGGTTGTAAGAACATGACAAAGATCTGTCTTGTATTTAATCAGTTTTGTAAATAATGCAGTAGAAAGAATCAATTTGTAAAAATGTGCAAAAAAACCCCAATGTTTCAAAACAATCAACATTGCACTGATGCAATTTCTGAAAACAAAATTGATACTATTAAAGTGGAAAAAAAACGTTGATTTTGCACATTCAGGTAGTAAATAGACAGTACATCATGATAGTCGTCTAGACTATTGGCAAGAGAAGCTCAAAGTTAATTTAAAAAGTTTTGAATTTAAGCTTGATATTGATACTGAGTCTCTTATTTTATGAGAAAACACTTTTGAATCATTAGTGCTGAAAGGCATTAAAAGAAAGCAGTGCTTAAACTTTAAGTTGTCAAGTAAAGAATGGATCAGAAACAACTGACTTAGCAATACAAGTAAAAAATATAAGCTCTGCTTTCTAACAATAGCACTTGCTCAAGAAAACAAAAGATTGGAGTCACGAATGCCTAAACTAAGTGTACACTATGTGTACACCATTCTGAGTGGACAGACAAGACAAGCATAACTCTCACCTTCTTCTTCCTAATTTTTTTTCCTACTGATTTTCTTGCAGCCTTAAATATTGAAGGGGATTCATAAAGGTTACCACAAACTGTAGACTATGTGTACACTTTGTATAATACTTCTGAGTGACTAGACAGCACAAAAAAATGCGGTAGGGATGTTCTTGAATGCAGACTGTGTACACTCGGTGTAGGTGATCATGAATCCAGGCAAATTGTATAATGAATAACTTAACATTTCAGTCACTTGTCTTATAAGAAGTTTGGGATGGTAAAATGTATTCATAATATACAAGCGAAGAGAAGATTTGTACAAGAATATTCACACAATTGTACAGATATCTTGAATACTGTACATGGCCACAACAAAGAGATCTTATATGACTGACTACTTATTTACAGGCCTGGATAATTTGTCAAGAGGGTATCCTGTTAAGATAACTCAAAGTGTCATGCCAGTAATACATGCTTTAGTAAAAGTACTGGCAACTGTTAGAAGCAAAAGTATGATCGATTAAGGCAAAATGAATATTTAGGTGTAATAAAGAAAAATGACAAAGCTAACAGAAAGGTTGATAGTATAGTCATTATTGTAAAGAGGACAACATTTGCATTTGTATTCATTTGCAAGATCTGAAAAGAGTGAATAGAAGAAAGCACTGCCATTTGCTAACAGATGAGGAAGTGGCTTCACTTGAACTAAATGATAAGTTATTTTCTACATTTGAAGAATGCAAGGGGTTTGGGAAGACAATGCTAGAGAAAGACTGCTACAAGCTGTGTATATTTAATATATATTTTGAGTGTTAAACATTCTCCAGACATCTGTATGATATCTTGTCAGCACAAATGATATTTCAAAAACCAGATACACAAACAAATGAAGGCTTTGATGGATATGTGTATGTAACTGATAATTTGTTTATGTGGAATTAGGCAGAGAAAGAAAATGTAAAGAGATTTATATAGCTGCAAGCAGACTGGCAACTGGGCAATTTTAAATTAAGTAAGAGCAAGTACAACGTAAGAAAGACAAGTAAGAAGTATGCATGCTATTCTAACATCTTTCCATACTTTGAGAAAGAACAACAGCATAAACTGTAAAGCTGGAAGACAGTCACTAGTGAAACTTATGGGAATGACATCATATTTTTCCAAGTTTACATCTACTTCTCCTACAGACCCCTGATGTTTAACTCACTGAGTAATCGATGCACCAAGTTAAACTGGTTTGGATACAACTCCTTGAACAAACTAAAAAGTGTTTTTTTTTTTTTGAAGAGGCAAACACCTGTAGGTACCTAAGTTGGGGATAAGCTCCCATACCCCCTAAAGTTTATACATACCATTTCTACAGTTCCATAAGCATAAAGAAGGTAGGCATCCTTCAGTCCCAAAGGATCATGGGTTTGCACCGCTATCTGACCAATTCAAGCAGCATCTTCTGTGGCTGTGCAATCCAATCTGGGAGTGGCAGTCCTTTTCACATTCTGAGCAGTGGTAGGCAGATGCCAGTCTAGTATCATGGGCACAGATCTTCCTGAGGGCTCTCTTATCCTCTGCTCTCCTTGCCAAGGTGGTTTCATACATAGTGAAAGCTTCCTTCACTTCCCATTTCCAGGCAGTTTGTCTGAGGTGAGAGAATAGTACTGAGGTCACACTTGCAAGTCCTTGCAGCACAATTTCAGTTATCCTTTTGGTCTCTTTCTGGACTCCAGCTGTCCAAAACGGAGGTTTGCAGTATTCAGCCATCTGTCATGAATGAGACATGACCAAATTGACACATACATCTCTGTTTCAGGAGGTTGAATATGGAGGTGGTGCCAGTCCACTCAAGCACTGTGCTGTTGGGGGTCATGTCCTGCCATGACTTGCCAAGAATGCACCTAAGGCAGCACATATGGAATACTTTGAGCTGTTGCTCTTGTTTTGAGCACAGAGTCCGTGTTTCACTGGCATACAGTAATTGCTCAAAACACAGGCTGCATAAACGTGCACCTTTGTGTACACAGTGAGCTTATATTAGCCCACACTGTCTTTGTCAGCCTGGAAAACATTGTGGCAGCTTCTCCAATGTGCTTGTTGATCTAAATATCACACAACAAGTTGTCAGAGATTGTAGCACCTAGGTATATGAACTCATGGACAATCTCCTGCTCATAGTCACCAACCATGACTGATGGCTCATTGCCCACATTTTGACCCATCATCTGGATCATCTTTAAACTGATTGTGAAACCAAATTCATACATGCACCTGCAAAGTGAGTCATGAATGACTGAAGTTCTTGCTAAGTGTGAGCCACAATAGCTGCATCATCAGCAAAGAGGAACTCCCTTAGATGCTTCTTAAGCACCCTGGTCTTTGATCTAAGTATTCACAGTTTGAAGAGGTTGCAATCCATTCTGGCTCAGAGAAAGATGCCATCTGTAGCAGTTCCAAAAGCAAATTTCAACAGAACTGGAAAGAAGATATCAAACAATGTTGCAGCCAGTATGCACCCCCTGCTTTACTCCACTGAGAATCTCAAAAGGTTTGGATGTGGATCAATCGTACATGATGGTTCTCTTCATGACTTCATGGAAGGCTCTGAAAATGCTAAGCAATATTGGAGGACAGCTGATCTTTGCCAGGGTTGCAACCAGACCTTTCTTACTGACAAAGTTGAATGGCTTGATCAGATCAATGAAGGCGATATACAGACGTTTGTTCTGCTCCATGCACTTTTCTTGTAGTTGCCTAACAGAGAAAATCATGTCTGTGGCAGACCGTCCAGCTCTGATCCCATACTGAAACTCCAGGTAAACGCTCTCTCTGCAAGAATATAGAGCCGCTTCAGAGCAACACATGCAAACAGCTTCTGCATGGTACAGAGAAGGGAGATCCACAACAGCTGTTACAGCCACTTCTGTCACCCTTATTCTTATAGGTAGCAACTATGTTAGCAGTCATCATATCTTGCAGTACACTATCTTCTCTCCAGCACTGGCAAACTATTGCATGCATCTCTCAGATTAGGGTACTCCTGTCACATTTAAGAATTTCTGAGGGAATGCTATCTTTCACTGGGGCTTTTCCTGAAGAGAGTACTTTTAGTGCATCATTAAGTTCCTCCAAGGAGGGCTCATCATCAAGGTCAGTTATAGTTGGCAGAGGCTCGATGGAATACAGGGCTCTTTACGTAACTATGGTCTATCTGGCATACAGCTGTGAGTAGTGTTACATTCAGCATTCCATCTGCTTGGTTTTATCCTTCAAGACCTTGCCTGTGGTCAGCTTAAGTGGGGCAATCTCCTTTGTGATGGGCTGATGGCTTGCTTGATACCATAGTACATTTCTCACATGTTACCAATATCCACAGTCTGCTGAATTTTGAAGCAAAGTTGGAGCAAATAATTATTTGCACACCACTGAGCTACCTGCTGCACTTGACTCCAAACACACCAGAGTGCCTGCAAGTTCTCCTCACTGGACAAGGACCTGTATGCAGCCAGTACCTGTCTCTTCTTCTCAGTCGTGGTGTTAGCACTTCAGTGTGGGCTTCAAACCAATCAGAACACTTGACTGTTTTCTTCCCAGAGATAGACACTGCAGTGTTATAGATAGCATCCCATTGTTTTTCAAATCTCTTGTTGGTGTCAGTGTCATTAAGGCAGGTCACAACCTCCTCAAGCTTGAACAAACTAGCATGCTATCAGAGGGTCATGAGTCTTGCCTATGTTAGTGCATGGCCTGCTTTCCTTTTTAGACTGAAAGAACCTTTGCATCTGGATGTTCACCCTACTACACATGAGCAGGTGGTTGGTATCACAGTCTGTGTTGTGGTAACTGCATGTTACCCTGACACTACCTAAACT